>NC_036462.1:7138173-7441204 GCF_002775205.1 Xiphophorus maculatus | reverse complement strand
TGCACATCCATTCCTTTCACCTGCTGTTGCTGAACGCTGTTCTGCACCATGATAAATGTGAGGTCAAAAAGATAACTTGAAGCAACTGAAGTGCACCTTATTAGCCCCCCGTTAGGACAGCAGAGTATGTGCTGGTGACTCCAAAGGGCATCTTGTTTTGGACTTTGGCCAGATTTCATGAGGTTCAAGGACCACATTGCATTCCACTGCTTAAAGGTTCACTAATATCTTTTGAAAAACTGCAAGTTCTGGCCAAATGCATTATTTACACTAGAGCAATGCTGCAGCAGAAGTAGTTTTGCATGCATTCATAAATAATAAAAGCAAAGCACAACGCATGGGAATGGGGTAAAAGCAAGGTTTTTGAGAGGTTTGGATCCTCAGCATGAGCGAAAACAAGGCTGTTTAATGTTGTTGAAACACTTAGAGTGTAACAAAAGGAGAACTAAACTGCAAACGGATAAACAGCAAGAGCAAGCAGGCATCAAAACTAAAGCAAATTTAGCATCTCATGGGCTCACGGTCACTGAACTAAACTGATGTAATCATCGTCTGGAAGTAAGAAGAAAGCAGAGAGAAGGATGTGGTTCAGATGAATATTTCATAAACAATAAGGTACAAAGAGAGGCTTTCACCGACACATATGACAGCTAAGCTGAATGCACAGAGACATGCTTTATTACTTGTTTTCTTTAAAGCTGTCACTAACTAATTCTTGGTCTCAGCTGCCAATGAGGGTTCCACTCAGGCTTTGTGGCCAGAGCCATGAAAATTAACAAACCCTTCAAATTGGATTAGACGTCAGCCTCGACCCCTCACCAATCTAGAGAGGAATTGCAGGGTGTTTGGATTCATCTTTCATGAGAGAGTAGTTAATAAAAGTTGTTCCACCCAATAGCCCCTAGAGAGCAGTGGCAGTAATTGGATGTCTAAGCGAGTACTCTGACATGTTTGGACAAGCTAATTCTCGGAGCAATTTAGAACTTAAGTTTTACTCCATGCAAAGCTCAGTCACTGGTTTCTCCTTACAGTCACAAACATTCGCTGCTTTCAGAGTTTCTTGTTCTCCGTTTGGTGAAGGTTGTCCTTTTTCAAGTAGATCCAATAAATGAACAGCATAGCTTGGTAAACAAAGTCAAATCCTCTGTCAGAGATTGTGTGCAATCTGATTTTGCACTTGGTTTATGTTTTTTTTCTACCACAGTCCCTGTAAGGTTTCTCTTTATCAGAAAAACAACTATCCTTCAGAAATCTAAAATTAAATGGAAATTTAAATTATGCTTGAATCTGTGTTTACAATTGGCAATATTTCACAGATAATAACCTGATCATTTCTACACTTTTTTTATTCTAAGTAAAAAAAAACAAATAAAAAAAGTTTTTGTGTTGGTTTGCAACCCTTTCAGTTGCAAAGCCACCATTGCAACTAAAAGGATGTAGTGAACTGCATTAACAAACTGTGAAGTTTTCTTCCATGGTGGTAGATGCCTTCAGTGTGGACTGCAATGACTTGGCAGGATGCTACATATTCTGAGAGAATGGGTAGTGAAACAGAAGCGAGCTAAAAACAAATCCCTTCTTAAACTAGAGCCAGTTTAATTCATGACAGCTCTGCTTTACTTTCTTTTCAGGGAGCCCTTAAAAGATTTTTTGTGCTCCTCCCTGTGGTTATACAGCAGGGAGTTTAGTTTGTATTTTCTAGTTACACTTTGTCCTGGTTTATGTAGGCTAATTTTAGCATAAATGAGACTACATACTTACAAAAACAAAGACGGGGGAGAAAATGTCATTTCGTTATTGCATTTGAAGTCAGTTATGGTGCTTCATCACTTCAGAGTTCTGACTGGAAAAATTTGTCCTCAATTAGATTTAAACCTAATATATAACTTGCATTGTACTGACTGGATGTGAAAATATTATATGAAGCTTTGTTAATGACATGGAAAATGATAAAATTGAATAATCTAATAAAAGTTACTACTTAGGTTGCACCCTGAATACCGATGTTTTCGTTTAGGGAGGAAGCCTGGCTGTGCAAACCACAACAGAATAAATACATATATCCTCTCAGAATACAACTTGGTTGAGTAGATATGTCAGTGAATCATGACATTCATTATTTCCAAATGCAGCTTACATTCTTTATGTCAATTACACTCAATTATTTATTTACTAAGAAAAATTGTCGAGCAATAAAATCTGAAAATTCTGGAACTTCTTAGTTAATGAAAACTTATTTCTATTTTAATCAACCTCCTCTGAAATGTTTTGCACCCTGTGGGTTTGTGGCTTATCAATGAGACCATTAAAACTGCAGAAACACAGCTCTGTTCATCTTAGAAAGCACTGCATACAAATCCCTTCTGCAGATGGTGGACGTCTACTCTGAAATTAGACAGTGTGAGCAAAGCCGTTAGCTGCTTTTAATTCCCAAAGGTCCATGCGTGACCTTGCTCACTAGTCAGCATCTTATTGCTGGAGTCTTCTTTGTTAGTCACAGATTCCTGGAAACAGTCAGTGTTTTTTTAAAATGTTTTGTACTCCTACACAGTCTCTCTTACTGTGGCTCCAGTGGTTTCACAACTCTCCACATAAAATTAGATAAGCTTTGAAAAAGCTGTTGTAAACAAATTTGAGAAGATCAAATTTTGATGGGCTGTTATTTCTCTTTGTTGGTTCCACTTCTAAGCTATGAAACCTGAACATGTTTTTTTCTCTCAAAGATACTAAATACTTGCACATCACTCTGTAAGATCTAGCCAATTGTTGGAAAGACTCAAAACTTCAGGTTTCTAGTTGGCGGTGCAATTTTGTTTTTCCCCCCCCCCCAGAAAGTAGAAGTGCAGATAATGACTGAGGCGAGAAAAATACAAAAATAAAAATCTGTCGAAAAATAACTCACAAAGTCTTCAGAGTAATAATATTGAACTTATAATAAAATGTAGAAAAAGCCCTAGGCCCCTGGCTGTGGAGTTTAAGCATTTTGTGCCTTTTGATGTATAAACTGCACAATCCTCATGAGGAAGCCCCTTCTGGCTTCTAGTATTAATTGGTTTTCAATCACAATAATAAGTTATAAATATTTTTTTAAAAATGCATAATATTTACCAGTATCCATATCTATTTGCATAACCATGATATAATAAAATTTTCTGGTTGCATACCCTTGCTTTTCTGCTCTTCTTAAAAATTGTGTGACAAACACAAACACCTGACACTGGGAAATGCATTAGAAATGGAACATTCCACAATCAGCCTCTCCATTTAAGGCTTTGGAAGAATCCTGCTGTGGTTGACAGAGTGACTGGGAAAACACATGAAGGGGAAGATGCAAATATCTGGTCATTTTTCTGATGAAAATCAAGTAATAAATATGAGAATGAAAGTCATAACATTCACTATAGAGTACAATTATGAAATTGTGTTGACCCAGCAGCAAAACTTTATAATCCAGCCAGATAAGCAAAATTGTGCAATCATTGGTTGTTTCTTTGTCTACAAGTGTGCAAATTACTCAGTTGACTGCATGGGTTACTCTATGACAAATACATGAAATGCATATTAGATTTTTTTTCTCCACCTCTTTTTCAATGGACCTTACCAGAGGAGCAGCTTTTCATTGGCTGATGCCCATTCTACGTGGTCTCACAAACACACTTAGCTTCCCGTTAGCTAAGAACAGCATAAAGGCAGTACTGATACAACTACTACACCTTGAAGCCTGTCTGCTACACAGTCTTACGTTAGCTAAACAGATCAATATGCAATGTGTCTGTATCTGACATACACTAACGATTTTATTTTAGCAGAAAAGGCTTTGGACTAAACTGTTACTCGTGTTAGCCACGCTAGCACCAAGTACAGCTAGTCAATCAACCATCGCTGTGTTCAGAGAAGCGCTGATTAATAATCGAGAAATAAATATCAAGCCTGGAAACTTGATATCGTAACGGACTGAATGTTATGTTTTTAACGTCTTTGCTCGTCTTGCTGGGCGCAGGCGGTTGCCACGGTAACAGGTGTGCTTAAACTACAAAGAGAGAGTAAAAAGGTACAAGTGGTTTTGAGTTGATCACCTGTTTGGGTTATTTTACCTTTGTTTACCTTTGCTGTGGCGCATTACAGCCGCTGTAGTTTCTAAACGTTGGACTAATTACCTCTTTCGTTTATGAGTTTACGTCATTCACAACAAACATCAAATAGAACAAATATATTTAATAAAATTTTAACAAACAAATGGCTTCTACCGTGGTAATTATGTGAAATTAAATGAATTATATCCCAACTTCAGAAGATTTGCCTTTACCTTTACAGAGCTCTTTGGTTCCTCCTATCAGTCTGTAGCTTCTCATATTGACGTCATCAAACCAAATTTCAGATCTACCATAACTGACTGACACCTGCTGGCCTCAGGTTTGCAACCAGCTTGTGACTGAGAAACCAGTAACCTCCTCCCAGGTGATGACATGAACTTGTTAGTTCCTCTGTCCATTATAGTAGCTGATATATTGTGAAAATCCGGTAGAAATGATGCACTAATCGAGTCATGTTGACATAGAAACAACGCGCCGCGAGACTTTGCTTGTGAGACTTGCGGTCACGTGGGCCGGTTGTGGGCGGAGCTTGGTAAGGCCCATTGTTTCTCTTTTATATTTTTTAGAGAAGGTCTTTCAAGATTTGTCATAGGTTCACAGACTGCACTGAATTTCCCAGCTTTGTAGTTTGTTCACCACATACAGGCCTTTTTTTCTAAACTACAGATTTAAATGTGAGAGTAGTTTGACAATGATTGTCTGACTCAACACCTTGAGAATTAATTATCACCTTTAAAACAATATTGGAACATCTTAAGAATTCTGCAAATCACATGCTGTTATTTAGGATTCACTGTTAACATTTTAGTGTTGTCAAGCAAATAGAGCATTTCTTAAAATATATTCTTCTATTAGCATTTACCTGTATCTTACTTAGCTTATAAGTTTGATATTTCTTATTAAATCTAAAGGGAAAGAAGTCAGTTTGTTTTTTTACTTTTGTTTGTTTGTGATTGATCCAGAATCATTGCAGTGTATAAAAACAAGTGTTGTTGCTTACAAACAATCCCAGCATTTCTTTTCCAGTTTTGCTTCTTTTTAGTCACATCTTCTTATTTTGCATCATCCATTATATGCAGCTTTAGGGTCAATTTGCTGCAAAGTCCATGTGAATTTCCCCTAAAGAGCATCTAAATTCTGTTCTCTACTGTGAGAGAAACTGCTCTAAGCTTACATTACAAAGAGGGAATTGATTAGTTCATCAATGCAAGATGTTTTTAATTACAGTGTCAAATGATCTGTTAATGGACAAAGTGAAATCTGTTGCATCGTTCTATTTAAAAGCGAGCGTTCTGCGCCTGAGCCAACAATCCTTGGTCTCCTGTGACCGAGGTCATACCGGATTACTGACATATGAAACTGTGTTCAGAGGCAAAAGCAACAGTTAATTAGCTGTTCTCTGCTCCCTTATCACCATTTCAGTCTAATCCTACAGCTTGGACACCATTTGATACCATTTCACTGTAATGCCCATTCACACAAACATAAAAATATGAAAAACAAACATCTAAAAGATGCACATGACACACTGTATGTTCGATTCTGGCAGCTTTGTAAGCCAATACTAAAGTGTAAATGTGCTAAGAAAGTGAAATATGCATGACCTTGATTATGAGGAGAAATAAATGTGTGGCATAGCTGCCAATCCTGCAAGGCAAGCTCAGAGCCCCGTGGCTGAAAACTGCTTTCAATGCTTTTGACCTGAAATGATAGCACAGCAAATATTATAATGGCATTCTACCTAATGTCAGGTGAAGGCTGATATGTGCTGTGTTATCGGTTCCCTGAGACTCTTTGAATGCTTCTCTATGGCTTTTGTATTTTATTCTCTAAATGAAAAATTAATCTCCAGATCAAGAACAGAGGCTTCTTGACAACATGGCAAGCGTCTTTCTAATCTTTTTTTATTATTCCTCGTTCAATTTTATTCCTTACCTTCTTCATTTATTTGTTAAATCCTGCCTTTTCTACTTCTTTATTGTGTTTTGTTTTTGAAGGTGGCAGCTGGGAAGAGGAAGATGCGGCATTTAAAATAAGGAAGATTTATGGATGTTATCTGACCCAGAAATGTGAGAAATCATTCCAGCTTTGATTTTTTTTTTCCTCTTAGGACTGAGGGGTTCTGTTCCATAAATTATTTTCATGTGATCACTGGTATGTAAGGCAGCCTTACTGCTTTTCAAGAGTCGCTGTCATGAAATATGCTCCCAGACTGATGAGACTATGCATAAGCAATACATATGTTGGCTTGGAGGTGTCACATACCTCTGATTTATTGTTTTATCAATGTTTTTGTTGTCATATTTGATTATGTGTTGGAATGCAAACTAGGTGAACGGATCAGGCTGTTTTAATTTGGGATATAGCTACAGAACATCAAATATGTCAAAGCTTTTTTTTAAATAAAATTTGCACCTACTGTAGCCTACATGTAGCTCTGCATTTCCAACAAAAATCTGGTTTGGTGTCAGTAAGTGCTGAAAATGCTGTACATCAGAATTGAAAGGAACATGTTGAGCATGACTAAAATAGTGTTCAGAAAATAATATTTTGAGAACAATTGTGCATATCTATCTCTTTGGTTTAATCTGAAACATTCACATGTTCATTCTTCATGAAAACAGTCATGACAAAATGAGGCAGTTGTGAAAAAACAACAAAATATAAAAGCTGCATTGCTTTTATATTTTAATGAGTGTGTGTGAAGTAGATTACTTTGATGTAATTTAAAAAAATACATCTCATTTAAAAGGACTGAGCACAAGTTAAAATTTCCAGATTTTAATTTTAGAAATCAGATTCCTTTTTCTAACCAAAAATTAGTTCAGATGTAGGTAAATGCGTGAATGAAGTTTACAAAATTGATTAAAAAATAGTTATGTTACTAAACATGCTTTTTGCAAAATACTATCCAAAACATTAAAGTAGTTCCCATCACTCTTAAATCATTTGGGATTCAGCTGTTTCGTACCTGACTGATCAAATGAACTGACAGGAATTAACAATTTCAAAGTCGGATAAGATAAATACACCGTGACTTAGTAATGATGCTGCCAATGAACTGCTTAATTACCACCATCTGGATTATAGTTCATTAAATTACTCTTGATCAATGATTCAATTTCAGATTTTTACAAACTACATACATATATACAATCTTACTAAACAAATTAGAATATGTATTCCACTAAGAGGCTTGAAAAAAACAATATGTAAGCAGGTAACAGACCTGCTTTTCATTATGTCGATATTTCTGCATATATATATATATACACATATATCGACAGAGATGGGAACTCTCATAATGCGGCAGTGGTTTTCTGCAAAAATAAATTCACCCAGCCAGGCAATTGTTTTATTTATGGACAATGCACAATTATTTTGCCAACCATTACAGTCAGAGGAGAGCTTTGAAAGATTCTCTCTTTTCATGGTGACAGCTACTCCTGACGACAAACGTCTTTCCTCACATTCGAGAGTTATACTCCTCCTTTGGTTTTCATTGTCAGTTCAATTGGCTGAAGCGCCAGCAATGGCAAAAGAAGAAACTTGGTCAACTAGCATAAAAATCTGTCAATGTGACAGTCTTTCCTTTTTCCCATCCATGTTCTGACCTGAAAAGTGACATTGCTCAGCGGTGGTGCAAGTCATGATCCACTAACATCTACTCATCGAAATGTTACCTCACAGTACAGCTACTTGAATCAATCTCGCTACACCTTCTATCCTCTAAAATCATACCTAACACACTTTTCCACTTGGTTTTCTTCATATCTGAATGGTCCTATGGGGGTGAGCTATGCATAATATATGTCTGAAGAAGATAATGCTAAGAGAGGTGAGAAAGCCAGCCATTAAAAAAAAAAAGTCTGGAGTATGTTCAGTTTTAGACGTGAGCACAACTCTCTCTGATTTCTTTGACTGCGACTGTCTCTCTGTCTTCCTGTGTGGACTTCAGTGGCAGCGGCAGAGTGGTACCAATCTATGCACACTCTTCTATGTAAGCTGATGGATTAAACAGCGCTAGGGGACACCGACTGTTTCATGCATTAGAAAAAGGCCTTATTGCCCCAGCAGATGGGTTTTAGAGAAGTGTTAATCAATCCCTATTGGACCATGTTTACAGAGAAAATGTTACAGCTGAGAGAAGAGGACAAACAGAGGGGGGTAATAGGCCAAAATTAAATAAACTTTCACATCCTCTAATTGATTTATGTGCTGTTGTGTCTGGCTTTTCATTGATCGCATTGTTTTGGAGGAAACACAGACCTTTCTCAATGTATCCGGCGTGCTAGCTTGTATATCGTCACAATGAACAGTATATATGGTCTGGATTCCACTTCCTGAGCTGGGTATAACATCTGGTCCTGCATTTCACCGATGCCCTGAAGCTGATTTCCAGCAGTGTGCAGTAACAGCAGCTGTGGTCATTAGGTTACCAGTGACAGGTAGCCCCCGGGTCGGTGCAGAGTTGTTCACATGCCAGAAAAAAGATTATTATCACACCGACGTACAACATCAGTGACTTCATTTGTTGGTCGTTTTTTAAAACTGGATATCTGAAAATAAAAATGTGGATAAAATGGTAGAGCCACTAGAAAGCATAATTAATTAAAGCACATTCTCATAGGTTCTATTTTTTAATTTACATTTGAGATTAGAACATTTTAAACTTTCTAGAAGAGCTCCTTCTACTGTGTCTGTATCTAGACATGGTTTGTGAGACAGAGTGCTTCTAATGACGCACAGACTGAATGATTAATCCCTACCCAGCTCTAAAACTAGAAGTTTTGCCAAAGTGCTTACAAGATTAGTACATAATTTTGGAGGATCTTAGATTTTTCTTTTGTGATAAAATTACTAACTTTGATGTGTAAACGCCTTTGATCAATGCAGGATTTCTTTAAATGTTTCTCCTAAACAGTCAAATGTTCAATTTATTTTGAAATGTACAGCTTTAACATTGCTCTGGATACTTTTCGATTGTTTTTTAGTTTACCATGAGAAAAGTTGAAAGCAGGGTTAGGTAATAAAACAATATCTGAGACTTTGAGCATTTCACAGAGCCCAGTTCAATGATCTGGAATTTGAAGTTGGGCAAGGCTAGAAACCTATTAGACAATATAACATGCAGTAAGTTAACTCTGTAAACATAAGCTACAAAGATAAGTTGTTTCAAAGGAGAACATTAAATTTGTTCCAGTGAGTTGATTCCTTTTATACTGTGCACGCTGAAGTCCCCCTAATTCCCTCATTAAACATCATTTTCAGGCTTCAATATACTTGATCGTGGATCACGGTCATTAATCTTTTTTCTAGTAACATTTCACAAAGCTGATAGTTCGTCACTACCTTCCAAGCAAGTTTACAATCCAGTTTTTGTATTTTCAGGAATCTCCTTTGACCTCTGAAGAAATATTTTTCTAACAGAATGAGAAATAGGATCCCTTAGCCTGTTTCTTTGAATGTTTGTTTGACTTACTGCACATTTTTAGCTTGTGGCTTTTTTAATCTGTTGTAAAGTCAACACTTCATGACTCAGTGAAGGAAAGTCGGTGAACTGAAAAGTTAATAGAGGTTTATTTCATGCGTTTCCTTATCTGGTAGATGATTGATGTTCTTTCTAAAAGTGGGGTCTGAATCAAAGTTGAGGATAGAGCATTCTTTTATTGCATTTTAGTGATAGAGTTTTCTTTTAAAAATGAAAAAGAATGCCTTTGACTATTTTACTGCATCTTAAATTGTGGGGTAAATGCAAGTAAAACTTGTTAACTTTCAAATCTAGTGGACAAAAAAAAGTTGCCATTTTTATAAACTGACCAAAGAAACTGACCAAATGTTCTATTGTATATCTACTGCTTTATATGCAGAGCTTACATGGCCTGTGACTGTGCATGTTAATACTTTATCCCAGCCTGTATCCTAAGTGGATTGCAAAGATTTGCATATAATAATCTCAAAGGTTCAAATCACAGACACACACATTCTCACTGCTAACACGTGTTAGAACATAAGTTGAGCTCTATGAGCATACTGACACATTTGTTGAAGTCTTATTGTAGATTTATTTCCGTCTTTGAGAGCAACAGTTTTTTCACCTTGTGCAAATTCTTACAGCGTGAGAAACTAACATAAAAAAGTGAGTTGGTGTGTCTCCTCGTGTGAGCAGACTGAGATACCTGAAAAGCATTCAGACAAGTTCCTCACTGCTGACTCCAGTGTTTCCCTCCTTCTCATTGGCTTTCTTATCCTCTCCATTTTCTATGTTCTTTTCTTTTTTCACCTCCTTTCTACCCAGAAACTGTTTTTTACATACCTGTGCCTACAGTATCACCTTCCAGATGGAAAGTGTGTGGTGCAGCTTGTGAAAATAAGCCTCTTTTCTTCTTTACTGTTTGGCAGAAAAGGGGCAGATAAGGAAAAGAGGAACCTGCTGTGAGGATGTTTTTTTATTATTTGGGGAAGAGGAAAAGCACACTGAGAGAATTAGCATGGATCAAGTGAATAATCTGCCTGCGTGAATATAAAATATGCACATAAGATCCCTTTCCTCTAACGTAAGAAAAGTACAAACAGTGCATATTTGCTCCCTCTACTAAAATATTCCAGATACGTGCTTATTTAAAATGTGCATGTCTTGGCTTGTGTTTTCCATTTTTTATGTTTTTCATTAGATTTCACATTCAGCCCTTCTCTACCTTGTGTTTTACTCTCCTCTTCTAAGTGCATTCAGTTCAAATGTAAAACAACACAGAGTTGCTTCCTCTCCAATAAGGCTTTGCAGATAAACAATCTGCACTTCTGCAAGAACATCATCTGAATAATAAAGCTGCACTTCACATGACCCAAAACACATTTGTATGTAGAAGCAAACTAGCAGCAGATGCAGGTCAAAGTGATGCAGCCTTAGAAATAACAGAAAGGGGAGAGAAAATGTGATTTATAGTTGGACCTAAGCTATTATTTAATAGCTTATATAATTTATTTATTTATATAAAAATAAATAAATTAATAAAAAATTAACTTAACTGCATGTGTCTGAAGCTAACTGGGTTTTGGCTTGACCTAAAACAACCTGTTAGAAACTGAAAATATTATTCTTATAATATTATATTAATAATATTATAATAATTACAATATTATTATTATTATTATTATTATTATTATTATTATTATTATTATTATTATTATTATTATTATTATTATTTCACAGAAGTAACTTGTTGCAAGTAACTGCATGTCTTTAGCACAGAAGACTGTGAAGTGAAGAGGACGTAAACATAAGGTCAAGGCACATCCACATGTGAGAGGCCACTGAAAAGGAATATTTTTTTGTTCTGAGGATTCTGAGCAATTTATTCAGACTGCCACCTACATATATTAAATTACGAAGTTAAGAGTAATTTAGATATAACAAAGTCAACTGAGATGCTGAAGAATTGGTAAAAGACTTACAGGTTTATCTGTTAAAGCTGTCAATTCTCTATTTCTTATTAAATTAGTTGAATTGTATAATATATGCTGTCATATACAAAATATTGAGTCAAAGTAGCATGCATATAAAACAGACCTTACTTTAAAGTTTATTTACTCTAGCGTATGTTCATAATAATTGTTTTCACATTGAAAAGATGGAAACAACATTTCTTCTGTTTTTTTACTGAGGTATTTTTGAATGCTGCTGATCGTGGTCCAGAATCTAGATTTTCAGGTCAGGGCTTTGCAAAAAACTCACTATCAGTTGGAAAAACAGAAACCCACTCCATTCATCATTGTTAAACATTTAAAAGGATCTAATATATAAGGCTATAGTTATCATCCAGGGCTTTTTCAGAACAAGGTAACAGAGCCAACAACCCAAAGAAACACAAAGAATACATTGAAATTGTGTCACTTCTTTGCTGTTAGATGTCTGAGAAAATATATTTAGCTTGCAGGAAAGGACTCAGATGTCAAAGCAGAAAGAAATTTAAAAAGCGCAGTGAAAAAGTAGATGACAGAGCAGAATTTGATGAAGTAAGAAATTGTATTCTGACAAATGCATGTGGCAGATAAAACCGTTGAGTTGGCTCAAAGAAATTAAGTTTTCTTTGAGTTCATCCAGAACTTGGTTATCATAGTTTCTCATGTTTTCTGTAATATTTCAGTTAATAGGTCAGTGAACCTTTTTTTATTTTTTGCAACAGAGATAGCCAAGCACATCATAGTACAATGTCTGCACTTTTAATCATGTTGTAGTTGAATGGATGGATAAATGAATGGCATAGTAGTTAAGTCATTGTGTTAAAGTTAAAAATTTGCTGATAAAATGGATAAATATATAAAAATACTTCTGTGTGCAGGCATAAGTCATACCTCTATGATCCCACTGTCTTCATGTTCTAATAACAAACATAGCTCCCATGATCTCACCACTTGCATGATATGACAGACTAAATGATCCATAAAGGTGGAGTTATGGATTTTTGAGAATCACAAAACTGTGACCTGAAAGAAGCATGAGAAAACAATTCAGCATTTCCTGGCAGATCCACTGATCATCTCTTAGTCAATCTATTGACTTTACGTTGAAACCTCTGAAGCTTGAATTGTGCTCTGTTGTGCTGCATTAGCTGCAGCAACAGAAATGTGTCATCTAACAGACAAACACAGCACAAATGACAGCTGCTCACACCCAGGGGAAAACACCGAGATTAGAACAACCTAAAACAGTCTGTGTGCTCTCTTTGGTGTTGCTGCTATTTACAAGAGCCATACAATCTTATTTGATGTTTTTCTCTTTGTTTTATATGTTCGTGTTCTGTTCATGCAAAATGACTTTTTAATTTACTGTATATCTTGTGTTTCTGATTTTTGTATAGTCTAAAATTATCAGCATGTCTTTGATTCATTTATATTTTTTTCCAAAAAGCAGAAAATTTTGAACTCTTTTGGATGTTTCTAAGATAAACATAAACCCAAATCATAACTCATGAGGTACTAAAGGAAGTAATGAAGGAATCTTTATTGACTGGAATAAAATGTTGCAATCAAGAAGACCCATCAATTTGTTGTGCCTTCACTGTCTTGCTGGGACCCATAGAGCAGATCAGGAGTTGTCAGCTATTGGCTTTTAACGGCAGATAAATTTCAACAACTAACAACAAAGTGTTCCTCTTAACGACCGAGTGAAGAGCAAGAGATCTGGTTAAATGATGCCTACAAAGCTTAAAAAACATGTTAAAGTGTGCCGAGCTTGCCATTTCTAGTGTGTTAAACCTAATTAACAAGTGGCAATTGAGAGGTACTTTGCAAGTCCAGAGAAGCTTTAAAGGACTATAGCATAAAGCTGTGGGTGGAAGCTTGAAAGCAAAGCCTTCAGTGACTGCTATGAAGCTGGATGAGGCTTTACAGCCTGCAGCTTTGATGATTTCATGTTTGCTGTTATCACACATTTTTGCATTGTAAGCTTTGTTTTTATCTGCAGATATTTAAATATGCTGTAACTTCCATTTACGCAGTAAACAAGAAAAATGAATGAGCAAACAATAATTTACACATTTTTCCATGAATTAACATCATAAAATTACCATCTGGTTTATTACCTAGTCTTCTGTTGCTTAGTTTCAGAGGCTGGAAATCAATAATTAAACAATGAGCTAAGTAGATGTTAAAATATCAACTGAAGGCCCCAGGAAAGCTGTTAAATCCAAGCTGGACTGGCTTACACTACAAGCTGAGCAGAATATCATATAGTTTTAAAAAAAAGTATTAAAAAGAGACATTTGTGATGTATTGATAATTTGCTGAAGTTTTAAAGAAAAACATACACCATTTATTGTGTGCAGATTGAATGCTTGTGACTTCAGCTAGTCAAACATTTTAGTCCAAAAAGTAAAATGATTTCGACATAATTTGGGGAAAACCACAACAATGAGGTCTGCTGCAGTTACCTTTTCAGTATTTATGCTTAATTTTGGTGTCCAGACCTGCGAATATGTGGCTTACATACCTCACAATCTAGTTAGTACTTATTGAATTAAATATAATTTATACATTATGTTATTTTTAAATTGTGTGTGACACCCAAGCACAGTAAGAGGTTTCTTTTGTGTCTACACCACATTTCCACATTTTGTTCAAAGAAAGATATTTTCACACAGTAGATGGAAAAAGCTCAGATTTAAGTGAAAGGACAAAATAATGGGTTAGACTGTAAATTAATGCAGATCTTATGGTTGAAAGGAATTTATTTAATTCCACCACCAAATCTCTACATCTAAGATGTTTAAATGTTAAAACTTATAACTAAATATGTAAAGGTTTCCATTTATTGTATTCTCAAACATTTTATTTTTCTTGTGTGCATAATATCAAGAGACTGTGGAGGAACAATATGGACAGTGTGGATACTTTTAATTTGAAGTTTCTTATGCCTAACACACAACACAGACCAACCTTCTCTCTTTTTATACACATGATTTAGATTGTGCGCTAATTTACCAGTCAGAGTCTAATGCATTAGCTGCTAGCAGTAGGGTTACAAACCATCTTCAAACATTTGGAGAAGAACTCCAAATGTTATAACGTTTAAGTCTACAAAAAGAATAAAAAATAAATAAATGAAATTTGACCTTGAAAAATTGTTTGGGTTTAACATTTTTGTGTTTCCAAAATGCTTATTTCTATACTTGGTGAGGTACAAAATGGATTGACAGTAACTTTAGTGAACAAACATCATGAAGGCCAAGAAAAACTCTAGATTTAAGGATAGATTTGTAGAGACATTAAAGCAAAGTTAGGTTATAAAACTGCTTCTTAAGCTTCGGAAATGGTTGTTCACTTGAACTGATAAGCTGAGAAAGAAGCGCATCAAAGAGAGAAGTAGCCAACATGCCCAGGGTAAGTCTGGAGGATAGATCCACACATCAGAACAGAAAACCTGTCAGCAGGACAAATAGTGAGATCTCCTGCGGGTGGCATCATGTTTTGGAGAAACATTTCTTCAGCAAGGACAGGGAAGACGGATAGAGAGTTGGTAGGAAAATAGATGGAGTTAAAAATTGGCCAAAAGAAAACTTGTTAGAGACTGCAATAGAGTGAAGACTTAGGCGGACATTCACATTTACCTGCAATCTGACTTATTTTGAGTTGTTCTGCAAAAGAGATGCACAAAACTGGAAGATGCACTCTAAGAAGTACAGGGTTTTCAATATTTTTCAAGACACTGTGTAAAGTTCCACAGCAGCCTGAGATGAACAAACCTATCCTTCTTGCCCAACTCAAATTACTTTCGGTAGTCAGTTGCCTGTAGTTTGTAGTTTTTTTTAACAAAAAGGTTTTGTATCCTTTTCTACTTACATAAACTTCAAATGCCCTGATAAATGCTAGAAATACTTTGATGCAGCACTGCTTTATGCAAAATGTGCACACAGTACAGCTCTGACGGGCCAGGAGAGCAATCATGTCACACCAGTGATTATGTGATTGCGGTGTCAGCCCTGTCGACAGCTGTCCTTGCTATGCCTTAACAAACAGGAAGTAAATATTGCTCTCCACAGGGGGTTGATTAAATTTGTTTAAGTTCTGTCAGGATGTAAAGCCCGCAGCTGCATGTCTGATTACCTGGACTTGGACTAAAAGGCCAGTAGATTAAGAACACTTTGTGACCCAGTACTGAAACAGAAATAATTCAGAAGTGCTGTAATAGTGTAAGCTAATGATGCTTTCTTTCTCTCTTTGATCCATTCTGAGCAAAAATCTTCTTCACGTCACTTGTATTGTGAACGCCTCCTTCAGGTAATTCACTGCTGCAGATCAGATCTTTCCCCAGTGCTCTCTCAAGCAAGACCAACTCCCTTTAAAAGATTTTTCGCACACAAGATAATCTGACAATGAAAGCAGATATTCATGCCCCGGCATAGCATTTTGTGCAAAGATAAAAGCTTTCCTCCCCTCTATCTCACCATTCATCAACACAGAGGAACATCGAGTGAAGGCAAACCCCATTTTCTCTAACCCTCAGAGTATCTGTGCAGCACAGTGTAGAGAGTGTCATTTGTAATAAATAGCCCTGAGATAATTAGAAACATGCTTCTCTTCCTGGAGTAGAACAAGATTGTGAAAAAGTGATGATGAATAAATAAAAAAACAGCTAGCAAAAAAACGAGGGGGGTTATAGCAGGGAGAGTCCTCCTGGCTGAGAAACAGATGCCAAGGGCTGCATTGTTGATAAGTGTTTGGCAGAATGGTGCAGGGCTTTTGCCAATTCATTAACCAGTCCAGTGAGGAGACTTCACACAGTCTGCAGTAGCACTCAAAACACCACCCACTTGTCTTGTCACTCAAGAGCATGTTTGTACAATAACAAGAAGAATTTGATTGAATTTAATGTTTGTTTCTGTTTCAGAATAATTAAAGCTATAAGGAGTAAAGCTCAAAGTGAGTATTACAAAATGTAGGAGCATTCTTCTCATTAGTTTTAAGCTTTATGTTTAAGAGAACTTGCAACCTGCACTAAATGTTCTTGCATTTGGTTCAAAGTTGGATATCTCTGTACTCAAAGTACATGACTTTAAAGAGACAAGATTTGTTCATTACTTCCATTTTTTACACTGAGAGGTAAACTTCAATCCACACATGAAATTTTGTCCACTATAAAAGTGACAGAGTCATGGAGGAAACTAAATATAAAAGTTTTTTAACCCACAAAAAACCTATTGGAAGTTGTTTTTGTCAGTCTATAAATAAGTGAACTCAATTATTTTTAGAGCCATTCTCTTCTTTTTATTTTTAATAGTAAATTATAAGGATGGGCTAGTAAGAGATTTTCACAGTATTGTGAAGTTGAATTCCTCGAAGAAATGTTTTATGCTTTTTGATATTCCAAAGTCAAATAAAAGTCATTTTTGGCCCATTTAGCCTAAAGAATAGAAGCTAGCTAGTAATTATGCAAACCTTGAAGTAGATGAAGTAGAGTGTTATATACACATCACCTGTTATGCTTAAATCCATTAAGCATTCAAATTTATTTAGCTTACAGTTAAAAAATTTTCCTAGAAAATGTCAAAATACTAACTTATCTAATAAATGTGCATACAGAGTATACAGAAAAGCCCTGGAACTCTAAAAACCTTGTCTCAGCTGCTTAATTAGCTGGGTTATCTGCTCCAGTAGAGCCTGTGGTAAGCTGCTTAACATATATCCTTCTTGTGCATTGCCAGCTGTAGATTTAAAACAGCGTTTCCTTGATAAGAGTGAAAATAGAATGGAGAAATATAACACCAGCAGCGCACAGCAACAGATGGAGAGGGGCAGTGTTGTGTTGTTTTGCTTCACATAGCTGGATTAAACTTTTCTCACTTCATTACTTTCTCTGGCATCTCCTCAAATAGACAGTAATGGTAGAGTGGAAAATTAAAACCACAACAAAAACTTGTTACACTTTTACACTGGTAATCAAGCCATTCAAAGTAGAAATACACTGGGCATTTTTGGATATTCCAGACAACAAATATCTGATTCAAAATGCTTTACTAATGTTATTAGTATTTTTGGTAGTTGAGGATGGCAATAAAAACCATGCTTTTTTTTAGTTTATGCCATTAATATAAGAAAACAGAATCATTTTATTAACGCAGCATCAACTTTTAATATCTTTTGGCTTCTAAATGATTCAGTTATACAGTACATGACAACCTTTGTCTGCACACTGTGCAAGACGCGTGCAGTCATTTTCTTTCCCTCTGTAAGACTGAATAAGACCTTATTGAGGTAAATGGGTTCAGTAACTGCCAACTTGCTAAACAATAAGCAGAAATGGGCTTTAAAAGCTGGATGGGGCTGATTTATAACTGAAGGCAGCATCTTTCTCATGTTCATGTTGCATTCACATTGTCATTTGACAAACCTTACCAAAGGGTGGAATACATCACCGCCCAAACTGCTGCTTTGAGCTGTCAAGTTGTTGGACAGATTGATCCCACCTCACTTAAATGCAACATAAGCCACAGGCACACTGACAAAGCGGGGAGAGACAGTCTTCACTGACTGACATGAACAGAAAAGGAAAGAAGCTGACACTAATAAAGGAATCAATAGTCACCATTTTGAATGAAGAATCTGGTTCTCTGGTCTAATAGATGTTAATGATGGCTGGCTCTGTTAACAGTCAGCTTAGATCTTCAGAGCCTGTAGAACTGCAGCTTAAACTCTCAACATTCAGATGTCGGTCATTAACATATCTGTGGATCTTCTGCTTAGCCTTATATAGGGCTAGAGCTTTAAAGCTTTAATGCTGAATAATTAATTGCAGAAAAAAGCTAATGCATTTGATCAAATTGTGGAAAGTTATGACCGGGTTGTGTGATGACGCAGCGCTGGATAAGCAGAGTTAAAAGTTCACTGAAGAATGCTTTTAAGAGCCAACTTCACAGATGACTGTTACTCCTGAGGTACAATATGTAAAATCTAAAGCCAGATTATAGCTGTGGCAGAATGAGTCTTTGAAAAAAAAGTGTTGCTATGTCAACATTTTGAAATAGAAACCTTCAGGTTTGCTTGCTACAAGAAGTCTTAAATCAAACTGCATCTGAATCTAGTTGGCTGAATCATTGCATGAAACCAAACTCACACAGTTTCAGTTTCCAATAACTCAAGGCAGAAATTGTTGTGCATCATCGCAATCCAAATTTGATCTTTGTTAAATTATTTAGTCATTGCCAAAAATTCATTTGAACTGGAAAATCGTGTTTGTTGATTCAAATATTGGTATTTAATAAACATGCAATTAGCAGACATTGTTCACAAAGCCTCTAATTACAATATCATTTTGAATTGCATCCCATTGAAGTTTCTTTATGATAGAAAATTAGGCAGAAATCTGTCACAAGCTAATCAAATAATGTTTTTTTCTTTTTATTACAATTCTTAAAATGAAGTGCCCAAACATTTTTATACCCTTTCAATTATCATTTTTTATAGTGTCTTATTAAACTGATCTCAGATTTTAAGGTAAACATAAAATGGGAACTAAAAGTCAACACAATGATTGAGATACATATCTACAATGTGAAACATCTGACTATGTTCTTTTGAGAAATATTTTTATCTTCATATTTTATAATTAACAGGTCTTAGTATTCATCCAACTCAGGTTGACTTGTTTTGATACTTTTAAGTAATTTCTGGTTTTGAAATTGTTTGTTTGGAAGATATTGATCATGAAAGCAAATATGCTTTCACTTATTCCAACTTTGCCTGACTCAAACAATATCAGAAAGTAACTTTTTAGTGCTGATGTCTAAGCTGCTCAACACTTCATACTGTATACTGTAGTTCAGCACTTCTGGGTTGCTTTTTGGAAAACACACAACTATCCAGGTTATCACGGACTTCTCCTGTAACTTATGGATGACCAAAGGGAGCTCAGAGGAGGCTCAACTTTGCAGTTTTCTGACAAAAAAAAAAAAAAAACGTTTTGAAAGAGGCCAGAGAAAACACATGCATAAAGGGAGACACCATGCCAGCTCGATGCAGAAAGGCCTCGGGTGGGATTTGAACCCAGGAACTTGCTGAAAGGCAACAGTAGTGACTACTACAGCAACAAATCAACTTGCTGTTTCCACAATTTTTGGGGAGGTTTTTTGCACAAAAAAACCTTATTCTGATTCATTCTGACTCTGTGGTTTATTTATTTACACACTGCAAAAACACAAACTCTTACCAAGTAATTTTGGTCTAGTCTCTAGTGCAAATACTTGAAATAAGACAACGCTAACTTACAAGGAGCTTTTCAGGAAAAGATACAGGAGATTGTTTTAAGTCAATAATTCCTTAATATTGATTAAATAGTATTAGTTCCATTGGCAGATTAATTCACTAAAAATGTTGGGAAAATATCTTGTTATAAGTGACATTATCTACTGATGAAACAAATACTTTTCTTCAATATTAAGGAATTACTGACTTAAAACAAGCTCTTATAGCTTGTTGAAAAGTTACTTATGAGTTAATTTTGTCTAATTTCAAGTGTACTAAGATATTTGCAATAGAAACTAAACCAAAAGTACTTGGTAAGAGTTTGTGTTTTTGCAGTGCAGCCAAAGACATCTATTGCTGCCTGGTGAATGCAAGGACTGATTTTGGCCTAGACATTAAGACTCAAAGCCCCTTTTATTAAACAAATGTAATCCAAATTATACAACATAAAACAAAAAGAAGAAGAGGACATAACTGAAGTTTCATCTTATTCTCCAGACTTTATCAAAGGAGACTGCAAAGTTATTTTCTTCTTTCCTTAAAATGCTTGGCTTCCACATTAAGAATGGGTCTTTGGGAAGTTTTATTTAGTCTCTTTAATCGGAAAAACACCAAGCAATCTCATGTTATCCCTTCGCCCTTCATCTTATCTGTGGTACTGAAACTCTTAGCTCCTATCTGGCATAAAGTCGACCTTGTTGGCCAAATCCAGCCTTAAAGTTTGCTACCCACCTCTGAGATGAGCACCAGTGAACAGTAAACACACTGTACCAAAGACGAGAGCAGCATGTGTGTCGCCTCTCAGTGAAACCGGGGATGGAGAATCTGGAGTGGTGATTCTGAAGAGGGCTCGGAGGGAGGCTGAGGGACCAGAGAGGGAGTGAAGAGTCGTGTGAAGTGAGGCAGAAAATGAAGAATTTAACAGAGACAGGAAGAGGGAGTCGATGAGGAAGGCACAACTTCAAGGTATCTAATGGATGAAGGGGTGTAGGTATCAGCAGAGCAAAAAAAAAAGGTGAGTTAAGAAAGAAAAAGTGAAAATATTGTGAGACAAACTTAACAAACAACAAGAAATTATAGAGACGGAATAAAGAGAATATTACAGAAAAAAACAAGGCAATAAGAGCAATAGCAGCTGAGAAACAAACAGCGGGAGCTCAATTATCCGCAGTTCCCGCTGCTTCTCCCTCCGTCTGTGATTGGACAGCGTGTATCCATCACTTCATACAGCAGACTAATTAATGTTTATTCTGTGAAGTAAATTCAAACAACGTATAATTCTCCATCATTATTACACACAAAATTCCAAGCTGTTTGTGCATTGTAAACATTTGATTAAAATTAATCGAGCAGTGGGGAGTGCTGTCAGAACAAGCGGTGTAAGCAGAAATCACATGTTTCGGAGTGATTGTTCGCAAACTCCGCTCACAGCCCCACAGAGAGATGATGTCATTGCAAGCTAATAATAACAGTAATTCAGCACACTTTCTCCACCGCTCGCACCCGGCTCCCTCCTTGATTTTTCTCCAGTGTTTGCAAAGCTAGTGCAAACAAGCGCCTCAGATGCTCAGAAAGGCACAAAGTTAGATTCTAAATGGCAGTGGATACACAGTATGCACCTAAGGCTGACAGATCAATAGAGCTTTAGGATATTTTAAGAAAATGACTGAGGAGGTATGCAGACAGCCCAGAGCTGCGCCGCGACCTGGGCTCTGTGTGTATTTACAGTGCTATTCCTGGGGGAAAGGCAAAGAGCAGCAAAGCTCAAACAGAGCCACAGAGTCATTATTTTTAGTCATGTTTGCTGTGGGCTCGTTCAAACGCCCTCTCTCCACACCGGGAAAAAAGAGCTGCAGCATGAGAGGAGAACTGGAACAAAGCCCGAGGACAGCGAGCATGGGCAAACACATCATTACAGAATCAGATACAGTCGTAATTATAATCCCTCACTTTTATTTGTTGTACATGGGAGAAGTCATTTTAGAACTGCGTCCATTCCGGAAGAAGCAATGGTTTGTAAATCGCGTGCTGTAATGCAAACGTTAGACGGAAATGTTTTCCACGTCGAGCCGGAGTGGATTCTTTTGTTCTCGCAGAGTTTCACAAGTCATTGTGAAGAGATCCAAAAATGTGTTCCTGAGAGATTCCAGCATTAACAGCATTTCATCATTACAGCAGTTTTTACACCCACGTGTGTGTACATAGACGGTGATGGTGTGTGGATGTGCATGACTCCATTTCCCTGCGTGTTCGTGTGTGTCGCCTCTGAAGCACCTGAGAGAAGCTTGTCCCTGTAGCACTAATACGGCACAAAGATGACATCTATGATCTATCACACTCAGCCACCTGCTTCCCCAAAAAATGCCATTTAAATGCCACATCTGCTCCAGTACAGCCCCACTCTAACCACCCAAAACCCACACAGCTCAACCGAACACCCGAATCTAGCATCCACAGACTTTTTATATACATGTCCGCTCACGCATACACAAGGGAAGAGCTAATGAATGCTGACGTTTTTTGGGAAAAGGATATATATATAGATAGATCTTTACAGTAACCCTTGTGCTTGTGGAGCCAAGTGATTCATATGCAGCTGTCAGGAGTTTTAGAAATGGTTGAGGATAACTTCAGAGGTCACCCTGGCTGCACTCAGCGAGAACCAAAAGCCCACTGGTCACAGAGTGCGTGAAGTCCAACAAAATCTGACCAGCTGTCTGAGTTTTGTTGGCTCACCGTGTGAACTGGGCTGGAGTTGGTTAGGCAAGAAATTACTGTGCTGAACTGCAAGAACAGGAAACAGAATGCCACAACCTCAACTTTAAAGGGACCTATAATACTTTCTTTTAAACAAGCTACAGGATAAATACAGTATGTGGGCAATTCAAAAAAAAATTCACAAAATCACCCTCTTATAATTAGATTTTACCAAATTACTTTCAGAATAAGCTGTTTTAGGACTTCTGTCACTTTCGTGCAAATAAGCTGTTGTTGGTCACACCCCTCTTTATCTCTAATCTCTAAGTTTACACTTGCAGTTTATACATGTCAAAATGGCCGAAAACAAATGCTTAATGGTACATATTCAATCCTGAGTCAAACCCAAAAGTGTAAGAGGATGTGTGTAGTAACATGATGTTCATTGTAACCAACAAAAAAACTCTTGTCTTTTGCAGCAGCTATTGTTCAGCACATTCAGAGGTAATGAAGAGGACGGCACCCGATTAGGTTTCTATGCGAGAGGCTGGGCTCGGCTGGGGTTGCTTGATGAGGGACAGTGCCCGCTAATTTTGATATCAGTATTGGAAGCTTTTTGAATCGATTCGTTTTTTCAGACGCCAAAAAACATTAACTTATTGGCAGAAAAAGTCTGGATGTTTTTTTAAAGCAATTGGACTGTTTCTGGAACAGTTCAGATGGAAGCAAATTTAACATAAAAGGTTTCCTTTAACATTTTTTTGTTTGCTTTGTACAAAGCTGAACCCTCAATACACTCAAATGAGATGATGCAGCTGAGTGCTTACTTTTAGATAAGATTTACTAACATTGAAAAAGGTACTGTGACTAATAAAGCTTCTCGTCCAAACATTTATTTGTCCTATTGTCATTTTCTACTGAAAGAAGTAGACTTTGTGTGATTCTCCAGTATTCACTACAAGGAAATCCTATAAGCTCTAATGACTGCAAAGCCTCTGAAAAGCAGTTTGCTCCTCGGATGAGAAGGAAAACATCTAAAAAAAAAAACAACAACAACTAAATGAAGGCCAGTTGCCTTCTAAGCAAAGTAAGGAGCAATTTAAATGTTAAGATAAAGTAGTTGTTATCCTTTCCATGCCTCCCTCCATGGGGTTGCCACAGCACGACAGCATCCCCCATTTCCAGGAAGTTACGGGATTCAAACTGGGAACCACAGACTCCTACTCCACCACCCAAGCCACTGCAGCCTCCAAATGTTAAGATGATGAAACATTTTTAGAAGAAATTAGGATTCATATCATTTTCATACATTACATACCCATCAACTCTGAAGATTGAGTCATTTGCATTGTTACATGTTTAAAATGAGTAGATCGAATAAAGACTCAACAGTATTCCACATTGTTCCAGTCGCCCTAAATCACTATGATATGAATTATCAAGAAGGGAATTCATTTTCTGAAGCATTCCTGTATTGTCATAACTCTTGCCATCATTTTCCTCAATGTTTTCCCACACCTATTGATTTTCAGCACCTTGATATTCTTATCAATACATTTTGGAGCAACTGTTGCATTTCTGAATATTTTCTGAAGAAGAAAAGTGTTATTTACAGGCATAATCATTTAAACTGTGAAATAATTATGTCTAATTTTAGCTGCCAAGCCATGTCAACATTGTTTAACAAAAACAGTGGTGTGATACTTTTGTTGAAATACATCTCCATAAAATTACAGAGCAGGACATTTTCCAAACCCCAAAAGAATATGCTGGGATTCAATTTCTGGTTGATTTAAATGTAAATTTGAAAGAAATCCTGTTTGTGTGTTTCAGTGTTATTACTGTTGAACTTTATCAGCGAGTGGTGAAATCACTTTTTGACCCTATTTGTTGTGCATGGAAGGCTGGCTTCGGTATAGAGCAACAGAGGAGGCTGTGTGGGTTGTTTTAATGAACTCTGTGCTTCAGAGTGATGGATAGGCGTATCTGAGCGTTGTGTCTGCTCCACCCCTTCAAAGAGCTCAACTATCAGGCTTGAAAGCAGAGTCCTGAGCTAACCCACATAAATACAAAGACGCAAACATTCATGTATGCTATTAGAGAACACATATGTGCATCCACATAAAAACAAAATGCATTTAATCACTGCCCTGGGACTTCATGGGGAAAAAAGAACGCCTGCATAATGAAAGGGCAAACATACATCACACAGAACCAACAAGCTATGTAAGGACAGTTAGAAACAAAAAGATCAGTAGTCAGTTTTGTTTGGAGTAAAACATTTTAATTATGGATATTTTTCCTGAATCTTGACTGCTGAAACGGCTCATATAATTACTTATTCGATTATCTTACTAAAAACAAAATCTGCGAGAAAAATGTCTCAATAACTTTTAAAAGGGTTTAGATAAGCTAGCATAATGCAAGTCATCTGGTAATTATTTAGCTTCAGCAAATAACATAAAAAGGTTTTAACATAACATAACATGAAATCATAATATGCAACAGCCTTAAATCAAAGGCAGCTGGACCTTCACTCAGTTTTTTCTGAAGACGTTTTGAAATCCATCCAGGAGTTTTTTTTTGAAAACTTTTGTTTTGGTTGAGCATTCCCAGTCACATATAAAACAACAATCATGTTGTCCCTCACCTGTATGAGTCCTTTATTTAGAGTGGGTTTTGTGCTTGGTCACTTGAATCATAATGAGTCTGCTTATGTAATTTTTATTTTTTAGTTTTTTTTGGAATGAGTTTCAAAACAAGGTTGTAGATGCTTGAATTCTTAAACTGCATCCATCGCCCTCAGTTCAGTGTTGCTTTTCCCTTTTTGACAAAGATGGGTTGCTTCACCCCTCTTTCAGACCATCTGCTCTCTCTGTTAAGAACCTGGACAGAAAGAAAGACCCAACTGAGCCAGGTGAGAGGCGAGTAGGCCGTCGCTTTATATCGAAGGAGGATGGGCCTCCAGAATTGACAAAGACTCCTTGATTGACTAAATTTAAGATACATAGATAACAAACTGAGAGTGTGTTAAAGTGAAAGTTCTTTTTTGTTCACAAGTTTCTTGCTCTAATGTTATTTTCTATCTGCTGAGCCTGCAGTTCTATTTGAAGGTCAAGTAAATATGAACTAAACATTACATACTGTCACTGGAACTACTGTACTTTGAAATGTTTTGACGCACATGCATTACTAATATTTATTAGTAAATATTAGATTCAAAAGATTTATGGTTGAAAATTTTTAATTAGAAAATGTTTCTTTCTCAGCCTGAATTTGTTTGTCACAATATTATTAATTTTTAATATTGTTTTATTTTTTTTAAATTACAGATTTTGCACACAACATGATATTTTTAAATGTTTTTACAAATTAAATCAGATATTATATCCACAGTTACTCTGTACTTGAGTAACCATTTTACCAAATACCTTTTTACTTTTTGGATAACTACTTTTTACCTGCAGCTTGAGGAAAGATATATTGAAGAAGTGCTACTTGTTCTTGTTGACAGATTTTGGCTACTCTGTCCACCTTTAATGAAGAGTATTTACAAAAAAGTTTTCAAGTCTTCAGATTCGCAACTTTAGATCTGGACTTTATGGGATCTCTCCAGCACATGAACTGGTATTGATCTAAAGCAGAGATTTAGCGCTGGCTGTATATTTAAGGTCCTTATTCTGCAGAAAATGTATCATTTTACCCCAGTCTTAATTATTTTGTAGTCTCTACCAGGCTTTTGTTTCATGATTAACCTGAATTTAGTTCTATCCATCTTCCCATCAACTACTTTGTTTTCATTTGGTTTCTCTTTTTGGCTGGCTTTCCAATAACACAATAATACAACTGATAAATTCATCAGTTATAATAAACTTTAAGTGATGAACTTTTGTCACATGGACAATAACAAGTCATTTTCATTGAAAGAGCCAATGAATACTGATCAAATCAATGTCTCTGTCCATGGTACTGAATGTTCAGAGTTAGACAAAACCTATTTCCCTGCTTAATCCTTGATATGCACATTTTCTATAAGGATATCATAAATGGTAAATGTTCTGCATCAATATAAGATTTATTAAACACAAATAAATAACACATAATATTTTTAAAAAGCACTTTTTTCATGCAGGGTGCCTTATTGAGTTCTAATCAGACTGTTACGTGTCGTATGAGTGATTTCAATGAGTAATTTCTTTCAAAACTTAGGATACATATGTAACTGTGAGTAATAAGAGCACTATGCTATTAAAGTTGTTGAAATTATTTGATGAAAGACTATTGGTCACACTTTTAATGCCCATGATAGCTTAAAAAAAGTATTTTTGCTTCTATAAAATGTCCAGAAACAAAGCAAATGTTCTCAACAGATAAATGAAAAACAGTGCAGAAGGCTGCTAAATTAATGCTGAGTGTGGATAAGGTCGGCTCAGCGGTACAAGCTTATGTGTGGGAACAAAGTTGTCCACTTATGACTGCAATAACAGATTGAGTCTTCACAAAAATGACCTTTCGGATTTAATGCAAGTCTAAATGAAAATGTAATTCAGTCTAAATGTTTGGGTCAAATGAAAAAAGCAAAACATATGACATGCAAAGGGAGTTCACAGAATGCGGAGGGGATTTAAACCAGATTGCATCTAGAGAGTTCAGACAGGAAATCCATAGCATTTCCCCAAATAGTCTCAAAGAGAAACTGTAAAGATGTAATTGATCTTTGAACTTCAATGAGGTAAAGTTAAAAATAATAATAGTAATAATTGGGTAATAAATTAGAGAAATATCATGCCAATGTTGTAGGAAAGAACAGTTTCTGCCTAGTAGCTTCATTTGAAAAAATATGGATAAAACTTGAGCGCTTTAAAGCAGCAAGCAGGAATCTTAGTGTCTGATGTTGGGACTGCATAGTGTTTTATAACAGAAGACTTTCTGACAGGAAAAGCTGAATTGATTAACCTTTATTTATCCATGGCACACTTGAAATGCAGGTTGTGCTTTGTTCAGTCATGTTGCATTGCATTTACACCAAAATGCCTGCAGGGGAGGATGAGCGGAAAGCGCACAGACCACCAACCCTGCCGAGAGTTATTTTTCCTTCTTCTTTTTCCCAACAGATGGAAGAGACAGCTTCTGTAACATATCACAGTTTATTAGCAGAGAGCCAGGCCCGTTCCATTTCTCTCCCGTTTTCAGAGAACGTTATTCTTCTCTTCACAGCAGGCAGAACGACACGCCGACACATTCTTCCACTGCTTTTTTTGGGGGGGAGAAAATGTTCTGCAGCTGAGTCTTTCCAGCCTTCATTTCCAGAGCTATAAGGGGAAATGCTTTTCACAATCTTGAGTGATTCTGTAATGCAAATGTCCAAATCCATGTCTAATTCTCCAGTCCTAGTGGTCCCTGAGGGGCCTTCGGGCCAAGATATGCTATATCTTACAACAGAATTATTGCCTGTCAAGTCTCACACCATTAATTCTGTGAAGCCTCTACAAACTGTTCACTGTCAAGCTATCAAATCCCTCCTCTGACCCCCACCTTCCTGTGCCTTCCTTTCACATCTTATAGCCCTCATTTGAAGATAATAGGCCATACAAGGGTAGAAGTGTTCTTTTTAATTATGCCAAACATTATGAGGTTTGAGTTCTTCCTCGATGCTAATAGATAGATGGCAGCTGCACATCTTTGCATAAAAAGCGCTTTACTGCTCCTCCATTTGGTTAGTGTTGTTGATGGCTTGCAGCTGATCTTTGCACACCTCATTTGACTGGAGAATTAGAGGCTGGGAGGCTCCGGTGGTGAGACCTGTGAGCGTAATGAAGTTCTGACATCTGATTAGAGAGTAAATGTCAGAACTCACACAGGAAATGACAGGAATGAAAGATGAAGTAAACATTGAATTAATTTGAACATTCAGAGATCCTGAGAAAGTTGATTTTATGTCAGACGGTCTAACTCAGAAATTAAATTAAAAGCTACAGCATTTATTAGATTCAAAATGAACATCAAAATAAGTGATGACAGTTAAACTACTTTGAATCACTAGAAGTCTATCTTTATGCAAAACTAAGTGTTTCGCAAGATTGCATTCAAGTGAATCTAAGTTTCACTTTTTTGGCCTTTGAACTGAACAATGCTGTTTTATACATGTTGAAGGTTAACTAAGTGCAGTCCTCCCTGTTGGTTCTATACAGCGCTCTATTCAGGAGTGAAAACAAGATTAAATCTGAGCAACCTTTAGGACAAACTTCAGCTTCTTCCCTTCAATTCAAGACCTTCAATTTTGTTTGTGTCTGTTTCTGTGAGTGGATATCAGGTATTGTGCACATTTATCTGAGGATAAATTATTGATAATAGGGATGCCACACTCCTCTTGTTGAAGTTAACAATATAAACTGAAGGCTCACATCCACAATATAAAACACATAGATTGTGCCCTGTTTATGTTGTTTTTGTGCAGAAGCTTACTGCAGGCAGGGAGTGACTTTAGTTGGGTTTACAGGTATAACGGGCCAGCAAAGAACTGAATCTATGGCTTTATGCATTCTGTCTCTTTTAAAGCTCGGCACACACTGTAGGGTTTCAAAAAACGTGCAGCATTTGAACATCTCACTCAACAGAATAGTAATTCCTGTCACACTGCTTAAAAGAAGATGCCACACTGTACAACTTCCTGGTGAAACACAATCACATGCAACAGATCTGATCAATGTATCAGTTCTCCAATAAATGGGCAGGAAGTTACAGGTCTTAATGCACTTAATAGAAGAGTCAGATGCTGAAAAGAAGGAGAAGAAATGAAAACAGACAGCAATAGAAGTACTCATGGGTGACCAAAAGAATTGAAAAAAATGTTTGTAAAGTTTTTGTATCACTGATAATCACACGGTGTGAACAGAACTTATCTTTATGACCATCGTAAAAAGAAGTTTAGCCAGAATGTCACCATCAGGATTTCAAACTCACTTTGCTTCCTGTCACCTTATTGCAGGAAATGAGAGCAGCTTTATTGGGATTTAGGGAGTTTATGAGAACAAGGAGAATAGAAGGGAATTAAGTGAATGAATAGCTGCCAAATGCCAGGCTGCAAATGCTATGCAACAACATATCAACTTGGCAATTTTCACTATTACTTAGATATTTTTAATTACTTTGTTTTATACATTATATAATTGTAATTTTCTATAAAAGCTTCCAAAACATAAGTGATAAACTGCTGTTGATTCTATAGATGTTTTAATTTAGGTCTTTGGATACTGTAACACTTAGACACAAATGGAATAAGCCTTTGTAAATGCAGTTAATGTGTCAACACCTCCCGATTACCTAGCAGTCCACTTATACAAAACTCATTTTCAGCATTGTAATCATTTCTTTTGAGCTCACTCTCAACTGCTCATCCATTCATCCTTCTACCCTTCATCCTTTTATCCAAACTTCCTTTATCCCCCATCCATCACCTCCAGCTTCTTCATCCTTCTCACCTTCATTCTTATACCCATCCTGCCTGCCTCTGTCCAATTTCTATACCTTTCTATACCTCTTTACAGTCATCCTTCATCCCTCATCCTACTTTTGACATCCCACTCCTTTGTAGCAGTTGGGGTCCCTGATCAGCTTGAGGAATCCTTTTCTTCACAATAACCCATGCTCTAAGTTACAATTAAGTAATTCTCTTCTCCCGCAACATCCACCTCTTCTCCCTTCAACAAATCGCTAAACCTACGTCATTGAGGGTCAAAAATGGTATTAAATGTACCTTAGTAACAGCATTTCCTCTATTTGTTTTTAGTTTTTTTACATAAATTGAACACTGGAATGAATATTTGTTTTCATTTTTTATTCAAATCACTAAAGAGTTGGTGGTATATGTGTTAAAATTCCATGCATGATTCATACACAGTAATGTGATGCTTATCACAGTCGCAGTGTGATTAACAGAGCAGATCTACAATTTAAATCTGAAGTGAACATTATGTTTGTTCACGTCATTATTTTTGCAGATACTCCACCTTCTTCACTTTGTACAAAAGCATACTGTATGTGTTAATGATTAACTACAAAAGAGAAAGAGTGAGCAATTTATGTTGGCTCTGACAATATGTCCGAGGTGTAAAGCTGGGATCATATGTAGCCTTCCTGGACTTCTCAAAACAATAGTTTTAAGAAGGGAACAGAAAATACTTGAATATCATGCCAAAGATTATTTCAAACTTTTCACCAAAATATTATCGTCTCCTGAGCCTAAGTTGGGATGAAACAGAACAATACAGGTACAGGTTTCAGCAAATCAATAACACTCACAGAGCTCATTAATTACAGCTGCTTTGCAGAGGTGTACAGGATTTTAAAATTACCCCTGTGCTCCTAACAGAGTCCCCAAACCCCAGAGAAGACATATTTATTTTCTTCTCTTTAATTCTGTATTTTCTTCCCAGTTCGCTTACTTGCAACTTTGTCAGCGAATGTGGGAGACAAAATAATTGCCTCTATATTTCCTGAATTGATTTCCTGCACAGCTCTAATACAGTGGTCAGGTTGGGCACTCAGGCATTCATGACAGCCCCCAGTATTGAAAGGCTTTTTATTTCAAGACAAAAAGAAGTACTTAGAAGACTCAATACTTAATTTTCTACAACTAGTTATCAAGGTCAAGTGTTAACAGTGAAAACAAAAATATCTTTCGAAGCTTCAATTTTTGCACATTTTTTGTATGTAAAACCACATGACCGGTTTTGAAAAATAAAACCATAGTTCACTCAGAAACACAAACAAAAGGAAACTTTATTGTCACTCTTTGGACTGTTTGTTAGTTTGTCTATTTGCAAAACTGTTTCTTAAAGGCCAGTCAAAATGTAACAAATTATCAAGAAACACAAGTACAAATTACCGTCAGAACTCTAAATTGACCCATATTTTAAATATTAGCAAAAGCAGCATTGAAATTATTTTTAAAATAATTTCTCATTTATCTTTATCATATAAATAAGTCAATTATTTAATTTAGTGACAAGGAAACAACTTCAGATTTATTTTACAAGAGCAGATTAGAAGTAAATGTTTACATATAAAAATAAGTTTTACAGCTCATGTTGTTGTGTTTTTATCCAAGACCTTGAATTCCACATAGTACTCAAATAATGGATTTTCTTAAAAAGAAGACAACAATTATGACTCAAATAAATATCTGCCTACATATTATCTTTTTAATATATATATATATATATCAACTTTAGTATTAACTTTAGTTTTCAGATCAACAGACTAAGCCGTTGTTCATCCATGCATTCGTTCTAAGCAATTAACCTATTGATTCTGTGGTTTTCTCCACACGGTCATGACCTGCATCTTCATGGTTCAAAAAATGGGTTTCCTTTTGCATATTTTCAGCATATGAAATTGCTGAACAGACATAAATAACTTCCAATTAGATTCAGGTCAATTTTGAAGATAAATACACCAGTTCATAGCGAGCAGCCTGCAACCAATCCCACTGCACAAACCAAAGAGCCATGAGCAAAAGAAACTCTTAATACCTAGAAAAGGTCACCTTCCCATAATAAAATGTCTTATAAAAGTGGAAAGAACTTCTAGATGTTGTTTTGTTTACATACAAGCTGACTACGACAGTAGAAGCACAACTAGCTGCAACAGGAGCTGTGAAAATAAGCTTGAAATTTCCATGATCGTCCTATCATTATATTTATTGAAGTTTTCCAAGTTGCCACTTTTAGCAAACACACATGTTTTCAGCAGATTTCAATACATCTGTTAAAATTTTTGATTTTTTATTAGTGATTATTAAAGTCTGTAATAACGGTTCCTCCGATGATGAGTGACATAAACATGTCAGTACAAAAATAACATGCAACACTGCAAACATTGTTTTAGCCTTTCTTGGTCCTCTGGTTTTATATTGGCAAACGTTTGTATCTTTCTTTTCAGTAGTGCCTCTTTTCTCTGGATTAAAAAAAATAAAAATTCACACTTACTTGCCATGTCGCTCTAAATCTACAGCAATACGAGCAGAACAAATTTATATTGGGTAAACTGTTGCCACCTGAGTGCTTTTATCACAGTATGACACATTTAAAAAAAAAGAATTATTTTTACAAAAACACTTTGTAAAAAAAAATCTAACAGCTCCAACATATCACACCCGTTTTACCGCAGAAAGATAACCATAATAATTATATGTGCACACTCCAAAATATAGATGCGGCTTTTATAAATTTTATAAAGCAGATGTTTCAACAGGCTTGACCGCAAAATCTTCTGGGAGTGCAGCAGCATAACAGCAAGTGAATGTAGGTGAGACAGATTTTTAAGTAAAACAGCATATTGTGATTCTTTCATACACATGTTGGCCAAATGAAAAATCTAATTCAATGCTGAGATCAAAATTAATAAAAACTTCAAATTATATTAACATTGTGCACAGAATTAACCAAGTATAAGTGAAAAATGAGAAAACATTTTCAAATGAGCATCAAATTGGAATTTGAAACTCACTGGGGGCGATGCACAAAGCTACTTTGCAGATTTTAAATCTTAGCAGACCTGAGTTGACACATGCCTGGAATTCATGAACCAGATGCAAAAGCGGAATGGCTCCTAAAATAGAGCTAACAAGCAAGTATTGTTGCTGCTCTGACACAGTTTGACTGCATTTAATTGAGGTTTTTCCCCTTCTGCTCAAAGCTGGTGGTAATTGTGGTGCAGAAGAAGAAAAATGGAAACCAGAGACATAGAACATTGCTTGCTTTACAGAGAACAAGTCAAGGATGTCACAAAGTGAATTAATCTTCTCACCCAATGAGATGTGTCCGCTATTTTTCAAAAATAATTTCTCCATCGAAATAAGTTGTCTAAATTATGTCTAAAAGCTGTTTCCTTCATTAAAATACCAAATTTAAAAAAAAACTGTAGCTGTGGAGTATTCTAGTGGATACATCAAATATGCATATTAATAAACCAAACATATACAATACAATGTGTGGCTGTTCTAAAAAAATTCTAATGTAATTATGTGATAGTGGTGGTAGAGCACTTTGGTGTAGACTAAACATGACACTTCAATAACCTCATATTGTTTTACTCCATGCCTTTTATATCAAGATGAACCAGTTAAAGGAGACATCACTCTATTGTCTCACAACTTGCAACATCACATCTGACATGATTCCTCCTGTCAAACATTGTGGATTATCTTGCATAATACCTTTACATCTATGTTGAATAAATTAACAATAATAACACGAAATATCATTTTCCATCTCTGTGATAACCTACGTTTATTAGTTGCGGCCTGATGCAAACATAATTTGTGCCCGTTAACTAAATGTAATGCCTGCTTTTTTTTATTGCATGTATTTGGTGCCATCTGCTTTATGAATTCAATGTAGGAAAATAAAATTATGGCAGCATGGTTGATCACCTCAACTGACTTTTATAACTTTATGGCTCTTAATTACTTGAGCATTTATTTTACTTTCTTTCTGTATATTTGCACTTTGAGCTTACTAGATATTTCCCATAGGTGAGAGCTTCTCTTTAAAGGATAGAAAATGTGAAGTCATGCTCAGCAGAAACAAAAATAGGCCAGTTGAACAGACTGAGAAACAGAAGGGGAAAAAAGTAGTAGACTACATTGTCCACTTGCAGCTGCTTTGTCTAACATAAGATTTCCTCCCATCTGTCCCACGGGGTGGCAGCACCCTTTGAACCACTTCCGCGTGACTTTCTGGCATCACGCGTTCTGTGTGAAGGGCTGAAGACGTGACATGCTGGATCAGCACAGAAAGTAAGAATTGACAAGTGGGAGTACATTAGCCCCCTGATGTCAAGTGAGACATCAATTAATGAGGAGCCTAGAAATGTGTCCATCCACACAAACAGTGCAGCGGGATGCTACAGGAGGCCTGGCTCAGGGCTGCAGAGGGCTGGAGGATTTTAATTATTGAGGTCCCTGTTTTAAATGTTTAAATGAATTAGGAGCATGGAAAGAGGTGTTAGGAGGTGAACAAGAGGTAAGAAGGGAATTACAGCAAAAATATATATTAATTATGTCTTAATTATGCTGCAGAAATATAGTCAGTGTTCATAGTGAAACTTGGTAGCCATACCCTCATCAGTGTTGTATCAGTGTAAACAAAAGGATTATTTAACTGTAAATGTATAGATAATCCAAATCTTTGTGTCAGTTGTAGTCTACTCACTTACATACACACATACAATTATGTGTTAGTATTTAACACTAATTGTTATGATGTTGTATATAATTGTGCACCAATTATATACAATTAGTACACAATTGTGTTATATACTAACGCCATTATGTGTTGGTATATAACACATAACTGTAGCCTGCAAATGAAAATCACAATAAATTACTATTGTAATTGTAACAAAAATCAATATTTACAACTTGAAAAAAATGTGTAAAACCTACCACTGTTGCCTCTAAACAGTGTTTCTTTGCTGTTTTGATTTTTTTATTTTATTTTATTACTGACGCATACCTGTACCATATTGGTGACACGCAACCTTTTCCAGTTTGGTTTCTATCAAACTGTGCAAGGGCACACATCATGACAGTAGCACGGCTGATATTTGTATCAGGCTCTGCCAGGAGGACGCAGAGTAAACAAATCCCCACTGATTGGCACCCGTTCCACTCTACAGATTCCAGCAAAGACAACTCGAATTGGATTCAAAAACAACACACTTAGATTTCAATTTTTCTTCACAGATGGGAGCATCACGCACATTGCTTGTGCTTTTGTCTCCAGTACCTGAAACTGGAGTATAAACAGCAATCAAATTGACACAGTCCCACAGAGGCGACACAGATGTTTGGTGATCTGGGCTTGCACCTGCCTATGAGACAAAAACAGAAAGACAGGTGGCCAAAAAAGGCAATGGGACAGGTAGTGTGAAGGTCTTTCAGTGTGGGTGGATGCCTGTGAGTTAACAGTGCACCACTGCTTCTGCTCTCTCTTGATTTTCTCCTTCTTGCCCTCTGTCATGCCAAAGTCCAAAGCCCAGGAGAAATTAGTCACCCAGCACACTGTGGCAAGGATGGTGTGTGCGAGTCTGTGTGCGTGTAATTGTGAAAGTGTCTGGGAAGGAAGGAGAGTGCTGTGAAGATGGAAGACAGAAGGGAGAGAGAGGGAAAGGGATAGTTTTCTCAAAAACTATCCTTTTTGAAAGTATATAACTTTTCTTCCCATCTGAAAATTGATGCCGGCTTAAAAAAGGACATCAATCTAACCATCTAAAATTGTGCTGCAGAAAAAGCAAAAGCTTCACTGTGCTGGAGATATATAGCACAGCACAGTCCATAACAACTACCTCCAATAGTTATTATGGACTATTGGAGGTAGAGAGAACCTCCAATAGTCCATAACAATAGATGCTCACAAAGACAGCACAGTGTTTGAGGGACCTGCATGCATTGGCTTTTTAAAAGTATGCATTTATTTCTTTATTTATTCTCATGAAAAGTACCATGAAAGTTTATATTCTTCGGGCAATCCCAAATAAGCAAGAACATCTTAAAAATAGATAACTATACATGTAAGTTTGTAAGTGAATGTTTTCCAATCAGTGTTAAAATTGAAAAATAAATATGTTCTGTGTTTTTTCACCCTGTTTTGGTTTATCTTTGCTTCTGTGTCCATGTTTTGCATTCACTCTGCCGAGGGGGCTTGTTACTTTCCTTGAGTTTATGCTTTTTTTTTTTGTAAACTTGTTTTTGTTTGGGGTTTTTTCTAGCCCTTGGGTTGTTCCAAATTTGTTTACCTTCCAAAATAGCATGTACTGGTTTTTTTGTTTTTCTTACACCTAAATTGCATTAGTCCTTTTGTTTTCTCTGTCAACCGTTCTGTTCATGGTTAACTTTTGTCCTGGTGTGCTTTTCTTTGATTTTCGTTTGTGGTGTTCCAGTATATTTACTAGTCTGCCTTCTCTGAAATCTGCGTTTGCCCCATTTGTGAAAATATAAAAAATGAGAAACACCTGCAAAGGTCTAAATTATTAAAATAAGATTTTTTAAGGATTGCAACATAGGATTTTTAGTAACACGCTGTCCTTATTGTTCAATATCTCTGTATGTATTTCCACAAAAACACTGATGACAGTTTCCTGAACAATCCTGGCTCCTAAGTTGTTGTTTGTTTTTTTTCCACAAATCTGAGTAGTTTTATTTCTTAATTACATCAATAACATAAATCTAACTGATGAGTCCAAATTCATATTCTGAGCGACAGAGAAAGTGTGTTTGATTGGATGAGAAACTAACTGAATACAGTTACCTTTTAGCAAACTTGAACATGTGAAATTAGCAGAACTAGCCTGGATTTTTGTCCCACATTCATATTCCGATGCTTTTTCTGATGCGTTTGCAAACTGGAAGTCTTTTATGAAGAGAACTGACAATTCAGGGCACGAAACACAACACACACCTCCAGCTGCTGACGTGATGAAAGGTGCAAAAAGAGCGACCTGAAGCTATCCCAACGTGTAAGTTCCTGATTTGCACATCCTCCGCTCCTCTCATTGCATCCTACTCCTGCCAAGGTCACAAGTGAAAATGGAAAAAGAAGAAAAGTTGAGCAAAGCAGGCAGGCAAACCATCTTTCTGAAAATATATACTTGTGTATCATTCTTTTGACAAGCCTCCCATTTCTTATACTAATGACTTTTTTCTCTGAAGCATTTTCAGAGCAGAAAATTTCTTCAATACTTTCAGCTCAGACTACATGGCTTCTGGTCAACCAGCCTTCCACATTAAAACCTGACAGACAGAAACTGTGCAATTTATTAATACCGTTTTTTAATTAGAGCCGCATCCCTGTTGAATATTTCCTGGTTTCTTAAACAAAGGACTAATGAGCACAGCAGATAACAGCATCATGTTGAAACCTCATAGTTAAAATGTTCTATCTACATTATGAAAAATAGCGTTTACAAGTACAAAGTGGAGTTTGAAAGCAACAAAACACAGAAGAGAGAAAAATACATATTGCCAAGACCTCTTAGGCACCACATTGGCTGGAAACAGAAAGAAAGCAACCAACAAAAAACATTGAGCTTCTATTGTCCCTAAGGAACCAAGGTTTAGAAATGGGGCCTCAAAAATCTCCACTTCCCAACCTTTCTACCGTGCTGAATGTAAGGGGCTTGGGGAGTTACGTTCTTTGCTGTGGTGCAGGAGAAGGTGATGAGAATTCAGCACAATGGCTCAGTACTGAGTGTGAAAGCTGCCAAACACTGAATATCTCAAGAAAAGGGAACAGAGAGAGGAACTGAAAAGAAAGTTGATAGAGCTGCAACCCACCATCTTGAAAAATTGAATTATTCTGCTGGGGCTCCTGTTCTCCCTCAACCCTCGTCATCCTCAGTTTCCATAACACATTAAGAGTTAGGTGGAAAATTTCCACTCAAACTCATGTGGCTCCCACTCAGGATGCAGAGTTTGCTCTGAACGGTCAGGACTCTCTGGACTACAAAAATGCATTTTGCTTGCGTTTGCCATCCCTACACAGCAAGGAGTCCCATTTACTGAGTTAGCACATAACTGACTTAAAGGTTTAAAGGTTTGCTTTTCAGTAGCAGCTCTGTGGAGAAATAGCAGTATAATTGTGTTCTCTCTAAGGAATGAGCTCACCCTGCCTACATGTGCGTTGTAATCAGAGCTGCTCCTCTGTGTGTTGTTCCAGCAAGTTAGCCACTCATCACCTGAGTATTGTTCAGATCATTTAGACTGCTGATTGGATCATCTTGCACTAAAATGCTCTTTGGCTGAAATGTGCTCCGGAGTGATAAACAAGGTCCAGATTATCATAGTACTAGTGCTTTTCTCAGGAGGACACTCATGGCAATCGCTGGTAACAACTCACTTCAATGTCCCTAAGAAGTTTTGATTTTACATTATGTGACCATTCTGGTTGCTACAGGAAACAGAGACTTGGGGTTTTATTCCTACTTGCATTCCATTAACGAAAGCTTGAATTTATTTTTTACAAAATGAAACTGCTTCCTCTGCACATCATTTCTGCCTCAGTAGTTCTCTACATGTACTGAAGAAAATTAGCTTGGATGTGACTGCATCCTATGAACTTTGCCAGATAATGAAAAGCAATAAATACCAGCAGACTCAAAGACAATCATATTTCCTTCGTTTTGCTGAAATGTAGCTCAGTGATTTACACTTATTTGAACAGAGAAACACAGTTTGTTATATTGACGTTTGGAAATTTAGGATGGAAATTAAAATTATTTTTCATTTTATGTATAAATCCATTAAACGTTCAAATGTATCCTGTCTTAAAAAGGAGAATTTCTCTTTTTTTACGTGGTTGCTCCATTAGGAGATTATAACCTATCATTATTTTTAAGTTAAGAGCCTAAGCAGTTGATGCAGATACGCTTTTCAAAAAAATAAAAGAAAAACGGTGAAATTTTCAGGCCACTCAAATAAGGTTCAGACAAATAACCAAAACGGAAAGCACAAATTATTAAATTATAACAATGTTTTGCTTTCAATTTCAATGTAAATGAGATTTTTTTATAAATATTTCAGATCTGTAATGATTTAGAGATTCTTATATAAGTGAAATCAGATTACTTTATTTGTTTTGTAACAATGTTGTGCATTCAGTTTATTTTTGAGCAGGTAAAAACAAGTGTCACCACCAAAATTGTTATTGGATTTTAATTAATTTAAAGAACAAAATCTAATTGTTGTCATCGTCAAGTACTTTCAACTCAACAGCTTTGGTGCCTTTTGGTGCCTGTGGCCAAACGTTTGGACAGTTCATTGGAAAGCATGAACTACTTAGATATTCATAATAATGCATCACTGTTATTAAGGCAGAATTAGTTTTGGACAAAATAAAATAAAAACTGTGTAAAAAGACATAAGAGGTCCATCAAAGTATTCTCCAAATTTGGTAGTTACCTTTTAAACTGTAAAACTACAGAACTTTGCTGTAATTCTGAGATATTCTACAAAACAGGACTGATGTAACTCAGTCAGGGTTGAAGGTAACCTTGATCATAAACACATTTTTTACTCTGCCAACAAACTGTTGATGGATCAGGACTTTGTAATGGCCATTCTTTGTTTTCCTTAAGCCATTTTGTAACTAACATGGTGGTGAGATTAGGATCCAGTTAGATCACATTTGACCCTGAGCTGTTGTTTTAAGATTTACTCATAATATTTTCTTCTGCTGCCATTGATACCGTAAAGTACAAGAGCCAATACTAACAAAACATGATACTGCCATCACTGTACTTCAAAGTTGGGATTTCGCTCTTAGGCTGGAAAGTTTCCACTGTTTAGTTCAGTATGTATAAACAAGAACAATGGCCAAAAACTTGAATATTAGTTTCATTCGATGATAGGACATGTTTCTAAAACGCACCTCCTTTCTCCCAAAGCAATCCAGCATTTCGCATAATGTCTCGTTCCTCCTTGAGAGCCCATTCAGCATATGCTTGTACAGAATATAACACTAACAGTTTCAGCTAGCACCTTATTTCCAAGGTTGTGCTTTTGTTTTGGGTTGGATACAAACATGTAGCACCTAAACATGTTCATATTCTCTTATACTGGAATATGATTGAACAGATGTTGTGAAATAAATGCTTACAATGCTATCGTGTGGACTTTCCAAAATTGTTGAAAAACATATTAGTTTTACTGTATGTAAACGTATGATTTTGAGGAAAGTAACAAAAGAAAATGCTAAAAACATTCACTGCTGCATAACATCCAATTATTCCCTGAAATTGCTATTATAGAAATGGAGGCAAAGTTTTTGATGCTTTTGAGAACATTTATCTTCATTATTTTCTCATTTCTACATTGAATATGTGGTTTTGTTTTCTATGTTTAAAGTTGTTTTTGTCTTGCATAAAATAAACTTGAACTGAGAAAAGCAAAATGAAGGCTGCACTCTTCCAGCAAAGCAGTTCTAACATTAGCTGTTTAATAACAGTTATTTTGAGGGTCAGATGAACTTTGCCTGATTGCCTGTATTCAAGTCATGTGGACTCAGGGGGAAACATAAGGAGCTGACTATAAAAACAAGCCTCTGCACACATGCATCATTCAAGCAACCACTCAGGATCTCCTGCAATACTTCAGCTGCACACACAAACATTATCATCACCTGCCTCTCTTCCTCATGTGCACCAAACACCCAAATGTGCACACAGCAAAGCGGCATGAGCAAAATAAATAAGAGATGTGGTTGTGCTTTCCAGCCTAATCTTCCAGAGAAAAATTGTGCATCGCATCAGCACAGATCAGCCCTGATGAGTGATTAGGACTCTGCTGCCTCCCACAAAAACCAGTTTGTTAGTTTATTGTCTTAGTGTTTAGTCTGCATGTTGTTCTTCATTTCTACAGGGCTGTTTCTGGGACTATTCCTTTAAATGGCATCTATAAAACATGAGGGATGCTCTTTGTGTCCTCCTCCTCTTTTTGACATGACGGAGCAGCACACGAGCATCCCAGTGCTGCATTTCTTTTGTTACTGTGGTGCTCTGAATCTCCCCTTAAGCACCAGACAGATTCACCTCAGCAGTTTGAGCTGGCAAGCTGAGAGGTGGAACAAAAAGCTCTCTAAACACATTAGCCTATGAACGTCACCGAGCAGCAAATCTTGAGGCACTGAAATCGAGTGTAATCATGTACACATAGACAGATGGTGGATTTTTTTTATTGTTCTGTTAAACCAAACCTGTAAAGCCGGTAGGTAATATAACAATTCTTAAGTGATGCAAGAGACACGGTTTAATGGTTAATTTGTGACATCACTGTGTATTTTCTCCTTGATAAGACACTGAACAGTTGTGTGCATGCCGTCTGCATAAACAGACATGCCTTGTATTTTCACACCACATGACATCTATAAAGTGTGTTCAAGGAGGACATATTTAGAAGTACTGCAGGAAAAAGAGGAATTTTAATAGTAAAATTGCACAATACCCACGCAGACCTTTATAAAGCGCAAAAACTAAAGTGCTGAACGGTTTGTTTCAATACGCTGAAAACACGCTACAGATTTTTTTATTAAGCCCTATTGATCTGACAGCGTGAGCAGGAAGATGGTGAACACAAATTCAGCCTGGGGTGGCTTCTTAAAACTAGAAACAAGCCTCTTATTGTGATGTTCTGCACCGTTCTCTTCTTCTAGATGTCACCTGGTGGCTCATGCATATCAAGGACGCTTTCCAGGCCTCACTCAGTGCTCTGAATTCTTCACTGTGTTGTTGCAAAACCCGCTTGCTGGTAGCTTTTAAAAGACAAGTGGAATTGCGAGGCAATCTGTCTCACCTCTTTATATTGATTCTCCGACAAAGCTGCAGTGTGTTTTGTCACATGCAAATAGCACAAAAGCTCAAAATGTTTGCTTCACCTGCTGTTGGAGACCACACATGACAAAGTGCACAATTGTGGTGTCATGGTGGCAAAACTTTTATTTTTGTGAGGGTTAAAAAACAAATTGCCACTTTCTCCAACAGAGTCTGCAGAGCAAGCTTTTTCCAAGTCTCCGGTGTTACTGTCAAATACAGTGGGGCTGTCACAGAGATCCCATCTCCAGTAATCCCAAGGTGGCCTTTACTCCGCCTGTCAGCAATAGCAACCAATAACCCTACACAATAAAACCCTCCAGAACAACAGTGGGCCACAGGCGGCTTCAAGGGCTACTGACGGCGATCTATAAAACAATATAATGGGTTGCCTGTCAGCGAGTGTGAAAGGGAAGATCTACGCCTCCTCTGACTCTCTGAGGGGACTTCAATTAATCACAGTAGAATTGTATCAGGCTGCAATAGGAGTATAAGGTTATTACCATCCCTGTATTCTGCAGGATGAAATGCGATGATAGCGCTAATTGAGGAAAAGGAGGGGGGAAAAAAACAGCTGACCACACAAGGCAAGGTGATGAAGGGCAGCTGAAGGAACGAGGTGAACATAGACTAAAAGTGAGAAAGGAAGAGAGAATGATAGTCGCCTCAGTGATGTGCAAGCACAACCATACATATCTGCATTCTGTGTGCAAAGCAGCTGACGACAAACACAAGAGCCAATTTTCATTAGAGGCTCTGTTTGAGCGTTCGAAGCATTTCAACAGGAGCAAAGCCTTGTGCTTTTGCGAAAGTCACAGAGCAAGAGCTTGTAGGTGAAGCTGTTTCACTGTTATGGTGGATTTCACAGGAAGCACATTGGCCCCTGCTGTGGATTCAGATCTGTATTTGATCTGCCTGTAGAGCTTTACAGTGGGGAGCCATGTTCAGGTAACCTTTCCACTGATACACAAGATGGAAACACACAGATTATTTAACACCATCCAGTTTTGAGATGTAAAAAAGAAAAAGAAATAAAGAAATAAAAAAAACCACAGAGTCAGGCTAGACCATCAATTTTGGTCAACCAAAAGTGAAAGTATAGCTTAATATGTAGAGCTGGAGTTGTGTCTTCTGTTTAAAGGTCATTTCAATCAAAAATGAATGAATAGATCAAATAAATCCTTGCATAAATCATCATAAATTTAATTCCCTAAAGGAATCGTTTTAGTTGCACTAGTAAGGCATTTTCTGTTTGGGAGCGTCTTGCAGTTTTCTCCTTGCTTTGACGTGGAGATTATAATTATTTATTACATTTTTGAGTTTATTTTTAAGCTTTTTTCCAAAATCCAAAATCCTGTTAATCCATAATATACTGTTTGATAGAGGTAATTGACTCAATTCTCATTTGTGCAGCAAAGCATGTGTTCCTAACCTTTATTTGATTTTTAGTGAACTCAATAAAGTGCATCACAGTGCATGCTCTTGATTGATGGGTTATAGACTGAAACTGGCAGATTTCACTTTAAATGCTCTTAATGACAGGGGGAAAAATCAGATTTTCCAGGATTTGGCCAACCTATTAGAACCAGTCTTTGACTGTTGCATCTTTAAATTTTATTAACTTGTTTTATTTTTAAAAGGTTTTTTGTTTTGTTTTTCTTCTTTTTATACATTTTATTTTTTGCAGTTTAAAGCTGTTTTTTATGCACTTCAAAGATGAATTTTGAAAAGCACATTAATTCATTCAAACTTTTAGTTTTCATAATGTCACATTTAGTCATTCAATATTCTTGTCTAAGAAATCCAGATGAAACACGGATTATTATGAGTCATCATCCTCATCCTAAAGAGAAGGATTATGTCCAGTACAGTAAACTTTCATAAAAACTCTTTGGACTTTTAATTTCCCTTACTTGATATCAGTCACCAACCCACTCACAGAATGTTTAGGTCAGAAATGTCAGATATTCCATCCTTTTACGTGATTTTACTTGAATTTTGCTGCTGCTCTGTTGATGTCTCATGAATTAACATTTCAAACTTACTTGATCTTATTTGATCAGGCATGGATTTAATAAAAACAGCATGGATTAACATCCTATGCAGCAACCTGTGCAGCTAATAGGCAGAAAAAAAGAACCATAAATTTATGAACCAGCTTAAAGAGGGAGAGAGAGAAAAAACTGGTCCTGGCTCTGTTTAAATTGAAGAAGTCAATAAAAAAAATGTGTGCTTGGGCATTGATCTGATTTTTGTCTACATGCTGACAATAGAAAGTTAAAAAAATATATGCCAACCTGCAGCAACCAGCACAGGACCTAAAATCGTCAATTTCCAAATTGGTGTCATCAGTGATACCAGTTGGCGTTTGGAAAATTTTCGATGATTAATCTCCTTGTTAGAATTTTTTTTTTTTTTAATCATCTTGTTGAATCTTTCAGCAACATCTCAAATATACAAATAATTAAACAGCAGAGAGGTTAAAAACTGCAAAGCCGACCTACCTGCTTTTGTGCTCTCAGTTAATCCCCGATAACCGTCCTTTATTTTTATTTATTCTCCATTGCAAACCGCAAACATGTTCTTAATGGAATTACCATATCCTCCTCGATAAGAGACGCCCTGAACAGCACCGAACCTGAAACACGCGGTGGGCTGATACCAGAGCTCTCCAGACGCGCAATCCAAGAGTCAGAAGACTCTAAACTGAGCGCTGCTGGTTACTCGCAAGCAGCGAACTTGAAAGTCTATAAAAGTTGCGCGTCCTCCTGGTCTGACTCACAACTTCCCATCCGCCAGAGAGCCGCTGCAGCTGGACTCAGAGCCGGACAGTCGGACATAGTTTCACGATTGACGCAGGGTGAGCTTTTTTTTGTTTTGTTTTGTTTTTTCTTTTACAATCCTCCTTCAACAAAGTGAGTTCGGTTTGGTTTGGGCAACAGCTTCGTGCAGTTAAAGAAATGAATCTGAGCTGTTCAAGGAATGTCAGCGCAGCCGGATTCAATGCCGAGTGTGTCTGCGCTGGTGGTGTTTTAGCGCCATCCAGCGGTCATCCACAATTTAATCTGCAGTTTTTGTGGATTCTAAATAATCTGGATGCTTCATTACATGTAGAAAAACATAAAATAACATAGAGATATATTTTTGGTATTACCCCTATTTTTATGCCATTGTTAATTCCCATCCATTAGATTTATGAAAAAAACAAAGTAAAGATCATCATTGATATAATTTTACAGAAAGAGCTTTGAGATATTTTAGTGAGGGGAGAAAAAAAAGAAAAAGTTGGGAGTTGCATGACATCATTTGGGAGGGGATGAATGCTGAGTTTATCTTGCGTTTGGACAAAAATGCATCTGCTTTGTTGTATTTTATCCAGGAAGACAATTTTCCTTTCGTAATTCTGGCACCGAATCACTTCAGGAAGATCAATAAGAAGAATAGAGCAAAATATCAAATCTAATAAATAAATAAATAAAATGAAAAGGTATACATTGTCAATGATGGTAAAATATTGACATTGCATTATCCTTTGTTATTTAATTCAGTTTTGCACAAAGTATGTTTTACATCTACCAAATTAAATGTTTTGTGCTAAAAGAACTTTGCAAATCGACTCTTCATCTGTTTCTCATAATAAAAACTAAATCATAAAGTAGGAGATTGGGCACTTTTCTGAAAGTTTTTATCACACCTCAGTCTATAGTGTTTTCAGCAGTTAATCTGATTAATTGGTGAGAAACAAACAAAAGAAATAGACAAGATACCAGATGACCTCAAGCAAAGCAGATCAATAAAGTAGTTTTAGTTAGCACTCATAATTGTTTTGGTTATTGTTTGAGGTTAAAAATATTAGCTGAATATCTTGGTGGAGGGAATTGAGTTCCAATATACAAAAGGTAATGTTATTTATTTATTTTTTTTAAAACACAGAAACAGTTTTAGGTTGAAATTTGTACATGTTATTTTTCTGCAAATCTTTTACAAAAGCTCATCCAAAGATGCTAATCACAGTTTACTTGTTCCAGTCTGGGTTTTTTTTACCTCACAAAGTTTGAAGCTGTCACTTAGTTTTTCCATCTATTTGCTCATTTCTGTTTACCTGGCTATCTCACCCCGAATCTCCATTTCAGATTATACATTTTGAAATGATGATCTATTCTAGACCTCTTGCATCTAACTGCTAAACTGTAAATATGCCCTCTTCCTGATATCCTCTCAGACTAGCTTTAACCCCTTTGATCTTAGTCTTCCTCCTTCATTCACTTTCTCTCTCAAGTCATTATTATCTCAGAAGATTCCTCCTCTGACAATTTTTCCACTTCAAAAGCTCTTCAGATCGATTCGATAAGGCTTAAATCAACCTCTGTGTGTCATATGTGGAAACATTTTGACTGAGTTCAAACCTCGTCTATTGTGGAACATGTAATCTTGTTCAAATGTCGCTGAATTGTGTTGCTTTTTAGCCCATTACAATTTAACCAGCTAGTTTTTATGATAATATTTTACTGGTTTCTGTGCCAAGATTAAACTTAGATTGATATAAGTTGTCAAATAATTGTTGGAGGTATTAGTTTTTATGTTTACTTGTATATAAATTCGGCCTGCTGTCTACCATCATTCATTAATCTGTTTAGTGCCCTTTAGGGATCTTTCTCCTAACCAACATAGCTTAATGTATAAGAGACTTGATTTATTTATAAAGTTAAAAATAATTTGATTTAATATGTGTACTAATTGGGGTTTTACTAGCCGATACTGAGTTTCGTTTTTGGGTTTTTTGTTGTTTTTATTTGTTCAGGTAGCAGGTATCCAACAACAAATTAAGGGATTTGGACCAACCATTTGTCCATAACCTTCACCTAATGGATTGTTTTTAACTTCAAAAGGTGCTTTAATGCACATTGTGTTGGCTGATGTATTAAAGTAATGCCTGATATCCAGACTGAAGATGGTGTGAGTTCTTTATTTTGTTGAATTCAAATGAATATTAACTAATATCAAAATGATCAGTATGTCAATCAAGGATCAGAACAGGTCCAGGAAACAGGTGGGTGACGCTTTTGTACTTGTCTTTGCTTCTTTTTACCCTTCTAATGAACCCTCTGATTGATCAGAGCTCATAATTTAAAGCCATTTTTAAATTTGTACTCTGTTGTTCAAAACTGGTTTCAAAAATATTAATGTGAGTGAAAGTATCAAAATAACTTTTTTTTACATGAGTCATTCACCTAAACCTTTCATCTGATGGTGCCTGAGTTGTTTGCTGTGCACCTGATGCATTATTATGATTTTTATTCAGTTTAGGAATATTTCCTACTTGAAAATTATTACTTTTGCTAATATTAGCAGCACAGTTTTATCTAAACATTCCCACTGCCACTAAGATCTTATGATTTAATTTAATTAAGGAATGAGAGAGGAATAACTCTTCTTGGATGCTTTTATGGTCAAGCAAAAGTTTTGATTGTTTTTTTTATAAGATATGAGCAGTTTCTTCTGGATTTTCTCGGTTCTCTGACTTTCAGCTTCTGGTCCACCTACTTTATTAACCACAAGATAACATTTTTCAGCACTTGGACTTTCAATTGAAGTTATTTGTTACTTTTAATGGTCTAAATAGGAAAAATACACTCTAACCAGAGTTGCTAAAGCTTTTGCATTCTGATTCCACTCTCATACAGCACTACTCTTTACTCTACAATGCCTTCCCCCTCTTAATTGCATCATCATCTCTGCATTTCTGGAACAGTCTCTTTCGTCTGTCCCTTTGAAAATCTGGGAAAGGTTGGAATAATCAATAGCAACCTTTGAAAGGGCCTACAGAGATGGAAGTCAAGCATTTGGACTTCAGGTGAATTGATTTGGGACTGCCCTTAAGAATGTTATCATCATAAAACCAAAGCTCATATAAATTTCCTCACACACACAAACACACGCCCGCAATTGGAATCCCACACATGGAAGCAGAATAAAAGGGCAGAGCACACCAATCCCTGCTGACCGAGTACAAAAAAAATGTCAGCTCATTATCATCGACCAGGCTGAGCTATAAAATTCAAAGCAGATAAGTAGACCAGAGTCAGGCTTCACATCACCACATAACTGCCTATGAATACCGAGGCTGTTATTTTTGATTCTCTTTGCGTCATTTATATTAAATGGTTCCCAAAGTCATCAAGTTTCTTTCTTCCCCGCCGAGTCTCTCACACGCGCTGTGCGATGAAGATGACCTCATTAATCTTTCAGGCATTGTGTGGTGCTGCCCCATCAGTCCCCAGACGCACCGGTTTGTGACAAGGCTCTGCTCGTTAAATCATCTGACAGGATGAGGTCAGCGGCGTGGTGAGGTGCCTCAAGCTGGCCAGGAGCAGATAAAACCAGCAGCGTGAGCGGTGGTTGGAGAAACTCAACAACAAGTGTACTGTAGGTGGCAGCGGGGGTGACTCATGAGGTAATCCCTGTTAGGAAGCGTTTGGCATCAAAGCGGAGTGAAAATCTCTGGTTTTGTCTCTTTGGGGTCACACCTCATGAAGAAACACTCCAGGCACCATGTGATTTGGCACCTTTAGGAGGAAATCTCACCACCTCCGTTTGTGTTGTCAGTGTAGGTGGCGTCTTGCATAACACTCATCACACCACGCTTGTCATCCTGTGATTACTCTCATTTCACGCATGCAACATGACTTGTTGTATGGGGTTTCTGCAGCTCTGCATCGATTGCGGCGGTCTGCAGCTTAGTTTAAAATAACAGCAACCTGCGAGGAGAAGGCCGAGCACTTCGCCTGAACCCTCTCTTTGCTCTCTGCAGAAGTGTGTTTGAAGACAGCAAGACGTCTACCAGAAAATTGCAAGGGGAAAAATAACCGACATTATGGCCTCAGGAAAGGAGCTCTCCATCAATAATGCAGAGGATGCAGCAGTTAATGCCCCCTTTAATTCAACAGGTCTGCAGACACCGGTACAGTTATTCTTCCTGAGCTGCGGACGCTCGATGAGAGGCCCCTACATCAGGCTTTATGGCTTTGTGTGTGGCTGCACTGCCGGGTCTCTCGCTCGACCTCAATCCTAACTGAACGGCCATTAACAGGTTTTCATCAGGGGCCCTCGATAATGGAGTTTCCGACTTCAGCAACACTCTGAGTCGAGCCAAAGGAGGCTCCATCCATAAAGAAAGAAATAATGCCCACATAAACTCAAAATATATGAGCTCAATTTAGAGAGAACATTGAAAGTACATCTTAAAAAGTGGAAAAAAATAAAAACACTTTTACAGCAAACAATATTACACTGCAAAACAACCACAGACAACTTAGTTAGATTTGGAAAAGTACAGTTTAGAAATAAAGTACTGACTTAGGTTTAACGATAAATGTGTGACGATAACAGGAAAGGAAATGCAACATTAAAAAGCTCTCTGTTTATTTGTCAGATGGCTTTTAATGCCCATATAATGCTGTGAAAAAGTATTCCCCCCTTACAGATGTAATCTGTTTTGGCTTAAACTTTTCACATCATTAAACAAATGTAATTGTCAGATAGATAAATGCAAAATGCAGTTTTTAAATGATGATCTAAGTTATTAAGGAACAATGTAGTCCAAACCAATCTGGTAATCAACACCCTTGTTAAGTTATTATTTACTGTCTTTAACCATTGTCATTTTTATTATAGTTTTTAACAGTTCCATTCAATTTCACTAAACAGCACCAAGGCCTTATTATTCCCAGATATGATAGATCAACAATTCTCTAAATAATACTGACCCTTTGGAGTCTTGGGTCTAAATGGCCGTTTTGGTCTAATTTTGAATTTACCCTTATATTTTCACCATAAAAAGTATTTACCTTACCTTGTTTGGTATCATTATTTTCAGAACATCCTAAACTTTGTGATTTTACAGTGTTTGTTTCATTTTGACAAAATTTATTATCACATTGGAGCAAAAAACACACACAGAAACATGACGTCATGCCCGCCACAGGGCGGGCGTCGACCTTAAAAGGTTAATGCAACTGTACTGTGAAAGCAAAATATGGTAAAACCCAGTGGAATGGTTTAATCTACTAAAATGTCAAGTTATGATATCAAACAGTTTTCTCTAATCGCTTAAGCCACACTATGTCTGTCGTGATTGATGGAGGATATAATGGATCCATATGCAGAAAAACTGCATATGGATCAAATTCACTATTCAAGTGAATTTGAAGATTTAATGAAAATACAAACTTACAAAAACCACAGGGGTCGAGGCCAAAACAAAAATCATAATCCACACAGGACAAAACACAGCAAGGAGATACAGGGAGTACACAGGGTTAAATGGGGAAGTAATGGGAGGATCCAGCAAGAAGTAACTGAGAATAAGGTGCTTAAGTACTGGGAGGTTGAACGCTGAACAAAAGGCCTGGACTGATGAGCTAATGGGTTGCAGGTGTGAGGGGAGAGAGCAGACGGCAGGCTAGAGAGACAGAGAGAGAAAGAGGAAGTGACACAAGGGACAAGGGAGAGGACACTGAGGACTAGGAAATGAATCTAACAAAATAAGTAGACATAAGAAACATAATATAAATTAGAGTGACTAAGAAAGGAGTAAACACAAGAAGTTAACATAACTACAATCACTAAAAGAAGGCACAGAAGTAATAATAGAAACAAAGCAGAACTAAAAGAGATAAGAAACTACACAAAACACAAAAACAACAAAACAGATTCAAACAACTTAAGATCCTCACAAAGTTATGCCTATGGTCTGAACCCTGGACAACCTTCCAATTCATCACAGGGCAACACATACACCATTACCATATATGTTATACTGACATAATATTTATATTTTATACTGTCAAAAAGGCTCCTGATCACTGATAAGAAATTAGTAGGTATTGAATTTGTAAAGTTGAAAGACATTCTCGAACTTTCAGTAGCTCTATTTCAAATATTTGTCCCGGTGTGTATATGTTTGGCCCCCATGTGGATTCAAGAAAATCCCAAACTCAATAACACTAGCACATCATAATTTTTCAAAATTCATTAAGGTCATGTGATATACTCCCACTCCACTCCCAACATTTAGGAATTGTGAATTAAAAATAATCAACTTTGTTAAATGAAGGTAAAACGTAAAAGAATATATCATACAGCTGGAAACAGTACATGTAGAACTGTGAGCAACATCTAGTTTGATTGAAAACACAAGCTGGGGAAATTGATCTGTCACACAATGATACATGAACCCCAGATGACTCTGACTTTTAACTTATCTCCACAGGTTATCAAATATCTCCTCTCAGCAGAGGTTTCCCAAACTGGGTCGACCGTGTGAAGTGCAGCCACCTTTTACAGAAACAAAGACAAAAAAGCTAAACGCAGAAACATCTCAGTGTTTCTCATAGCAGAGCAGTGTGCCTCAGCACCTGCTGTCAGAGAAGCAGAGGGTCATTCATCAGGAAAGAGATTAAATCTTTATCCACTGCTTCTCTGTGTTGGGAGTACTTTATCTTGAGAAGAGGGGATAAAATCAAAGAGGAAAAGAAATCATTCTTTGAGGCAAAGGAAATCATTCAGCTTTCTTTTTATCACTCGCCAGCATGTGGTGTTGTAGGCCGCCTGCAATACAACAGCTGCTGTAAAAAAATTAAAAAAAAGTCATACAAATGTGCTAAAGAGAAAAGATGTGGAAGCCTAAGAATATGTTCAACTGTCTGAGTCACTTATTAAATACAGGATTTACATAATTTCAAGTGTTAAATATGCCAACAAACATACATATAGAATATATATTTGTGTTTTCTACTTAAGATGAGTTTTTATTGGTGGCTATTTGGCTCCATCTACTTGTAAACTTACATAAGTGCATCTTATTTATTTACCGCAGTAATTCTTTTGCATAATCTGTGATAAATAAATAACACTTAAATAAATGGCTTTTGTTAAAGTTCACGTTATAAACTTCGATATAAAAATAGCTCAACAACATTTTTAAAAGCCATTACTGTAAATTTAAGAAGGATTTGTGTTTTATGGTGATATAGCTGATTTGTTAAGCTTGATGTATAACATTCTGAATTGCATTTGTGACACAGCATGTTATGTGGATCGGTTTATTTGACCAGGAAGAGAAATAACAGTCCTGCCTTTGTTTGACTCATATACAGTTGTAGTTTTCCTTAAAAGGGAAACACATTACTGCTGCTTTGATCTGACTAAAGCTGGCTTTTAATGAAAGAAATTGAAAAATAAATATCAGAATGTGACAATCAACTCATAATCTGTGTCCATGATCTCTTGCAGAATCTTATAGACTTATGACAGTTTCATTGTAAAATTATTTGTATTTTATTGGAAAGCTGTTTTATAGACCTACACAAACTGTTGCCTAACCATAAAGTGAAAGTAAAATGCTACAACCTTTTAATAAGAAAAATAATGGTGTTCAGTTCCCCGACTCAGTACAGAACAAACATGTTTCACTGAAATTACAACTGCTAGTCTTGTCTAAAGCAGATCTGCACATCAAGAGAATGAAATATTTGCTTATTACTTTTGCAAAACATCATTCAGTGGCAGCTCCTACTGTAGGCTTAGTGATGAAACCTGGAGACTTCTCCATGTTTGCTAAACTCCCTACATTCCTCGTGGAAACAGAACTAATGACTTCCTTCTAATGTTTTTTTTTTCTCATCCTCATGATGATAAGACAGAAAATGAAAATAAAATACAATTAAGTTTGTGGTTGCAATGTGACAAAAGTTCAAGAGGACTGTATATTTTTGCAGGTGACTAAGTGCCTATAGAAGGAAGTTCTTGTTAAAGCACATTGTGCTGTAGAGGCTGTTCAATTTGTCTGCTGTCCTTCAGCCATCATAGATGCTGGGTTCTCAAATGGAAAAACAATAAATAAAAAACAACAAAAATAAATTATGTAACTCAACAGCAGGCTCTTCAGGTAGGTTCCACTCATGCAGAAACAAAACAAGCTTTTCTCATTGTGCTTTCTTTGCTCAGCCAAACACTGAAATAATTGAGTGCAATGTGAGCAATGAAATAAACGCCTTCTTTTTCCATTTAATGCCTCCTGGGTTGATTGTAATTTGGACGTTCTTTTTTGTAATTTGAAGAATGACTACAACTAAAGTGTGTCTTTTTTTTAAAGTTGTTATTAAGCCCAGGTACACTGGGTGGCAACATTTTACCAGAATAATGCATCTTTGTACTTTCCCTTTACAAGAGGAAACCAGACAGTGATGTTCCTTTTCATTTGCAGTTGTTGATTCAGAATGTTTTTTGCTTACAAAGAAATTGTCAGAAGTACCTATATGGTCACACCGATGTGTTTAGAAAGGCTTACAGTCATTAGGAAAATATTTAAATTCAAAACGTGTTACTGTTATGCATTGTGCAGGTGACACTAAATAAAGGACTAAAAAACTGCAAGACATTATTGGTGAGGAGCCTGATGATGTTCCGTCAAACAGCATCTCCACCAATTAGACCCAAAGATGGCCATCCCACTTTGATAGAATGTATTTTAATGCTTCACAAAGACTTGCCTTAATAAAAATAAAAATTAAATAATATAGTTTTCTATAGAATAAGTTCAGCTTAACTTGTTTACCATCACCAATGTTGTAGGATGCAGCTCAAGAATAGAAAGTGTTTTCCTTTCTTTATTTAACCAAACAGGTAACACAATGCAGCCTATTTTGGAATAATTAAAAACAACAACAACAAAAATCGTATTTTTTGAAGAAGTCGTTAAGTAAATACAATTTTAATAAGATAAAGAGGATTATAAAATCTTCTGAAAGAAAATATGTTTTTTTAGAATATACAATATCTTTGGGTTAAACTTTTGACAGTTTTCAAACTGGTGTCAGTCATATGCTTTTATATTGTTGGGTGAAAAAAGAGCAACTATTATTGATGCTACAGGATTGTTAAATCTTAGTTTATGTATTTTTCTTTGAGCAATGTATTTAAACTTTATGTGAATATCAAAAGAAGCTATTAACATTATTTTCTATACTATTGAAAACTGTTTAAATATATGCCTGTTTATTTGGTCTGTTGTTTAATTTTTAAGTTCAAATACTCTTCAGGTTTTCTTGTTGAAGTGTAAACACTGAAATTTGTATCTCTCTCTCTTGCTCACACCTATAGTGACTTGCTGAATAAATGTCAATACAGAGAGTTACAACATTTAATTTCCTGTTGAGATTAATAAATTGAACGTAGGTGAACTAAATCGGTGCTAAATTATTCAAAAATTGATTTGTTCAGGAGTTCTTACCCATCTTAGTTAAAAGGCTCCTGTTGCAGAAACACATCCCGACAGAATAATACTGTCATGGCCGTTTCACTACAGCCATGGTAATACTCAGTTCCTAGTTTCCATTCTTATTAGCGCTGTGACAAACAGTTTACAACCTCATGTCACCATATTTATGACTGTGAAAGGAAGCTGTGGTACTCTGAGAGAACCCAGAGAGAATATGCAAACTCTATGCAGAAAGACCCCTGCTGGGATTTGAACCCAGGACGTTTTTAATGCAAGGCACCAGTGGCACTAATAATTGTACCCCTAGAATAATTGCACCGAAAGGCTACTGTATAGAGTTTGCAAGTAGGTCATTGTGAAATTGTTTCCTCAGACACATACTGAAGGATACTTGCATGTTGATTTAAGCTGGTAGGTTTGAATAAATTTAATTTTAAAGTCAGACAGTAGCAAATGAGGCGAGTTGGACTGAACCTACTCAGAGGTGAAAGAAAGTGGTACTATAATCTAGTAAATTTTTTTATATATATCTTTTGGTTAACTTGTCTTGCTTAATCCTCCTATGTTTATTTTGGAACTTGTTATATATATATATATATATATATATATATATATATATATATATATATATATATATATATATATATATATATATATATATATATATATATATACTGCTCAAAAAAATAAAGGGAACACTTAAACAACACAATATAACTCCAAGTAAATCAAACTTCTGTGAAATCAAACTGTCCACTTAGGACGCAACACTGATTGACAATCAATTTCACCTGCTGTTGTGCAAATGGAACTTTGTACAGAACAAAGTATTCAATGAGAATATTTCTTTCATTCAGATCTAGGATGTGTTATTTGAGTGTTCCCTTTATTTTTTTTTAGCAGTGTATATATATATATATATATGTATTTTTTTTTTAATTATGGAGGTGTTGGAAATCCTCAACCAGATGATAAGTCATATTATAGGTGAGCAAGAAAGGAGGAAGTTGGAGATACCAGAGCATAGTTACATCACAACGAATCAGAAAGTAACTGAAATATATTCCTGTCAGTGTCAACCAGACCTTCCTTTATCTTGGCCAGTGGGAGATTTGTGAAGTAAAAACAGACTTAAGTATAAAATGTAATAGGCTATCAGAAGAAGTTTAAAGATTTGTCATCCAGATATTTGGGTGCCTGTGAATTTTTCACGGCTGGTTGCACATCCCAGTGAAGCCCAGCCCTATCAGATGATCCACAGCCTCCTGCCGGATCACGGCCCATGCGCAAGCTAAGGAGGCTTTTTATTCTGTTTGAATGAGGAAAACCTCGCGTCTGCTTTTCTGAAAGCTGTCACATGGGTCCAAGGAGGAAAACAACCTCTTCCTGAAATGATTGCCGTCGCCGTCTTCGCGCGCTGTTGTTTTTCGCCGTGATATCGCATCGCGTGTCATTTTATTCCGCTGGATCTTTCTTTCTTTTTTTCTTTTCTTTTTGGTCGGGGTGCCGAAGATGATCAGCAAAGTTAAAAACGCGATGTCCAACTTGGTCGGAGGGATGATGCCTCACGGACACCACCACCACCACAACCATCACTCAGGTGGAGGCCAGAACAGCGGACAGGAGGGCTTGCCGCATCGCTTCCCTTACGGCCGGCCGGATTTCTTGGACCTCACCCCGGAGCTCCTGCAGTACTCCACCGAACACGCCTCACGGCCGGTGGTCACGTTAAAGAGAGGCACCAGGCTTCCCTGGGGGGCGGGATACGCAGAGTGAGTGCATCCGTGTATTATTCAGACGCCTGACGTTTATTAAATCTATTGCAAATGAGTCACTGATAGGTTGTGTAAATTTAATGACAGGCCTGTTGAGGGGGTTTGTTGCTGCAGCAGCCCAGTGATGACCAGAGTGGTAGACAGTGCTACCTCTGTCCACATCTGAGCTGATTAGACACCAGTGAGGTCTAATATCTTTGCATGCAGGCTGCTGTCAGATCTGATCGGTTTGATTCCGAAACATTTTGACCACAATATCTGATAGCAGCTATGCGATTGTAAAGAGATGTTTGCTATTTCTGCACGCCTGCGTCTTTTTCTCATGCACACGAAATAAAATGGATCACTTGTGCATGTGGAAATGCAAAGCAGAATGTGATTCCTGTATCAGCAGATCGTTGCTCCATTTCATTCCAAAATGTACTGCTAACTGACTCCTGCAGACAAAAAAACACTCTGTAACATTCCAAACCAATGCATGTGTGTGTTTGTGTGTGAGACAAGTCTCAGTCCACCAGTTTGTGGGCTGCTCCTTACCTAGTGTTGAACTTTTAAGGAAAAAGGCTGACTCATACAAAACAAAATAAAAAGTCAGCAGGGACTCTGTGACCTCCCAGAAGGCTGAATGGGCCTTATGAGGCTATGGTTTAGCTTGAGCAGTCATGCCGCACTCTGCAGCAAATGACTTTGGTGTATAAGTCACAGAAACTGTAATCGCAGCATTAAAGCTGGTGCTGTTTACAGCATGCAACATTATCAGCTGATCTGCCAACGCTTAAGCTGTTAAAAGTTCATACAGTCCAGAACGCAGACATCAAAATTGAGCACACAGTTTTCACAAGTTGATAGAACTCGACTTTAGTGTTGAGTGAAAAGGTCAACCTCTAACCCTACACTTACAAATGCTGCTTTCTATCAATTCTAGGTATAATTTATGTCATAATACTGACTGTTAGACAACACTGACAGTATTATACAACTACCACCATGTGAATCACACCCACTAGATTCCTGTTGATGCACTTATTGCTACTTATACAGTTCAAGCTGGAAACTTAATCTTGTTGCACTGCACAGTTGTGTTTGCTGCAATGACAAAATGTTGCTTGTTATTCCTACAGACATGTCAGTCTGTACTAGTTACAACAGAGCCGGCCCAAGGCATAAGGTATGGCAGCTCAGAACCCACTGCTGTCCTGTAAGCCACAGGAGTACTGAAGATCCCAAAAGAAAGGTTGAATGATGTTTTAGTTGTAACAACATGATTTTAACATGAGAGCCATTTATTGTTTTATGGAAAAAATATTGAACATTTCTATCTTGCGGTTGTTTTAAGATGGTTGAGGTCCACTCCTCTCTTGGCTCAGTTTCGATAAACCCAGAAAATCTAGTTGGTTTATACAAAATCAAAATGATAATACAGATAGACTGTGAACCCTATTTCAACTGTTCTGAACTATTCATTTAACAGATTTATTCTTATCTTTTTAGTTAAGTTGTTCATATCAAAATAAGGTGTGATAAACGCAGAATACAAAACCGATTGGTATTGTAATGTATCAGAATTAGAATGATTTGGCCTTTAGCAGTCTTAAATCTAGCAGGCAGACATTTTAATCCTCACACAACTGATGTGGAGCATCTGTTGGTCTTGTCCATGTTGTTCAGTACTTTTTTCCCCCGGTGCCCTAATGAGAATGAACAGTGATGTCCAGATAGTGCAGATGGAAGCTGTCCGGTTGGAGGCCGTCCTGCTGGCCTACATTCACACTTTCTGCATTTTTGGAGGCGATTAGGAGTTAGTTGTGCTTTTTTATTGGTCTGACATGACTATAGAAGGCATTTTTATGTGTGGGCTGGTTTTTGCACATTGTTGCAGGATAGGAAGAAATATATTTTTCACCTGTCGTGGGAAAATGAAGTGTCTTCTTTGACATAAGGATGCATAAATTACATCTACCTGTTTTATTCTGTTTTGGAGTATGGAAATTATTACTTTCAAGCAGAGTACAAATTGAAAGTAAAGATAAGCTACAAGTACTTTGAACCTCATAAATGTTTTATTAGTGACAACAAAACATAGGTGATTAAAGATTCATGAAATAACAGATGCAGGCAGAGAACAACAACAAATACTCAAGGCCAACACAAACAGCTGCAGAGATGAAAATATATGTTGATACAAAAACATGATTATTAATGGTCAATTTTCCCTTTGTTATCCAAGATAAGACTGTAAAGAAAAACAATACATCTAAAATTTTACTGTAATTTTAAACCAACGATAGACAATATTAAGTCAATAATCATGTTAGAGGTGCAGATGTGCTAATGTGCTATAAATATGCACCTGTTTCACATATGAAGGTGTCACTTTAACACCCTCATCCTTCATATCATCTGCTGTCCAGACTAAATTTACTGTGGGACACAATGTACATGTTCAGAATGCCCTAATCATAGCAGCTGCATTATGTTCCCAACAATGCACAAGTTAGAGTAGTGCCTGTTTTCACTTTGGGTGTATACTCTGCCCTGTCCTGTCAGTCCGCTTTCATTTCTTCATGTGCTGCTAAGCAGCGTTCTCCTCCTGCAAAGGAATTCAGAGCATGAAGAGTCTCATTCTTTCATGTTTTTCATGAGGCCGTGAACAATTTTGTGCAACCTGTCCCGCAGTGTTTGTCAATCAGTCAACTTCCAGTAGGCGTAGCTTTACTCAGTTACTAGGCAAACAGGAAACAGTTGAGAACCTGTCTAAATGTTACAAGTAGTTCTTAAAGATTTTATCAGGTATTCAGTTTTTTTTAGATATGGTTTTAAATAAACCTTAAAATGTTTCAGAAATGACGCCTGCAGAAAGGCAATTGCATCACACGTTAAAAGCACGTCAGCCGCAACGAAAGAATTCACAGGAACTCTTCACTTCCTCTTTTTGAACTTTCCTTGCATAACATACAGCAGGAGAAACACTGATTCTCCAGACAGTGAAGAGTTTGGTTTTCAGTCATCTGACAGAAAGAAAGCAAAGGGATGGAGTTCATGCACATGCTAGGGGAGGCTGGAGCTAAGGGTTTAAAGTGAAATTCACCCACGCAGCAAACAGCAACGTGTAATTATAGCTCACTGAGCTCATGTGACTAAATTATCACTGACTCTTTTATTGTGAATCAGAAAATTCAGGATACAGAAAAGGAGAACATTTAATCATGTCTTCTTGGAAAGGTTTATAAAAGGCTTTATGGAAGAAATCCATCTGGTAACAGCAAATCAAAAGCATGCCTCCTGTATTTGTTCCAAATTTTCTTCAAAGCTCCGAGGTTTTGGACAATTTTCTGCCTCAATGCTGCCAACCCTTCCACATGACCTTGTTGAAAAAAATAAATAAATAAAAAAATCACTAAGCTCAGCTGAAGCTATAGAACAGCAACTAATATGGAGCGCAGAGCCGAACAGAAGGAGCGCTTGTAGAATTGCTGTGATCATGCTGCAGAACAGATGAAGAGTTGTTTCTCGCCAGTCATGCATCTGCATTTCTGAAAAAAGTCCCGGCCCCGGCAGAAAGCGGAGACGACAATCAGGAGGTTTAAAATTCTTCACCGTCATTAGACTCAATGCAGGCACCGCAGTGCAGAACACGGTGGTGCCCGTCCACTGCTTTCAACTGATTAGACACTGACAGGGCTTTATGTAATCCAGATTTGGTCATTTCAACCTCATACAGTATTTTTTTTTTATCTGACAAACAAGCATCCATGATTTTACGTGACTGTAGTTAGCTAAGATTTCTGGTTTAATTAATGGGGCTCCTATATCTTATCTACTGAGTGTCATTTCCAGTATCAGGCTCAGTTTTACATTTCCTTTAAACTTCTAACCGGTTTTCCTAACTTTTCTTTCTGTGAAAACAGGAGCAGCAGAAATCCCCAGAGGCACTTCATGACAATAAGTAAATTACTGAAATTGCTCAATAGATGTGCTAATGTAGCATTTATCTATAATTAAGCTTGAAAGCGTTACATAACCTAGCAGTATGAAGCCCAAATTGCTGCCTTTCCAGCTTCACCCCATGTGGCAGCTTGACCATGCCAGTGGATATTTTTACACTGTTTCCAAAACAACATGAATAGCTGCCAATTTAGTTTCCTTTCTCCTCCAAGCAGTTTTTAGTTTCCATGGGAAATTATAGCACCCCTGATCGATATTTTTTTATTAGCTTTGCATTAAATTGGTGTGTATGATAATAATGCCTGGCTTGAATTTAATAACATCCAGCTCAGCTCAGCTGAAGAGACAGATTTTTCCCTCGTGACTTTGAGGAAACAGAGATTTGCAGAATGAATAATGAACTCTCTCATTTACCAAGAGGCCAGGAATCTGACTCCACATGTTCCTGATGTTTAATTTGGTGAATGTTTGCTAACATGTTTGTAATTTAGGATGATTATATAAGCCTTGGGGTTTACAGCCTATTCCCCTTTCATAAAGGGGAAAATAATCAATCAGTGGAGTTTGTCTTGTCTGCAAAGTCAGCACTAAGTGTAGAGTGATATTATATTACTTTATTCTACGATGGTATTACAAATGAAATCAGAATGTTTATACAGAAGATGTTGCATTTTTTGGTAACCCATTATCATTCTTTTTTCTCCTCCCCAGCAGTTTCAATAAATTCTGCTGCAATGCACAACAGGGCAGATGATACTGCTTGAGTATGAGACAGTGCATTACTCTAAGGCCATTATCCACCATCGTCATCATCTCATCATAAAACACTTAATCTCTTCTACAACTTCCCTCTGGGACAAGACTGCATCCTGTCCTATTTTTCCCCTCTGTACTTCACTGTTAGTTTTTACCGCCATTTTGTAGAATGTAGTCAGAAGGACCAGAATGATTTTTATGAATTATCAAGGTCAAAGCTCCCTTTTTAATTCATTGTGTCTTCCTCCATCAGGGCGATCAATGCGGGGAAGAGCATGCTGAATGAAGACCAGGCGTCTTGTGAGAAGCTGTTTGTGAGGAAACCAAGCAGCAAACACCGAAACTCCACTCTCGTAGACGACAGCGGGGTGAGCAAAAACAGCCAACGAGGAATGAATGGTCTAGTCAAAGGCTGGAGGAAATTACCTTTGATAATAGATTTCAGTCTGACCTACAGGTGCTTTGGAGTGATGCACTTCAAATTATTTTATTTCTTGAAGCAACTTCACTGAATGTCTCTAACTGTGTCTATTCATGTAGTTTAGGGACATGATTGGGTTTCAACCCATTCTTCGGTAAGAACTTTTTTTAAGAGCACACACAAAAGTCGCCAATTAAAAGTCTGATCAACTTTCTTGTGGTGAGAGAGCAGAAATGTGAAGCCAAGCAGAAATCATACAAGTTAGGAAACTGTAACTAGCACCCTAATTAATACTATTTGGTTTCAATTTTCCTCATTTTTCCTGAGGATTATGTTTGAGCTGAGGTCTTTAACTCACACAACTGAGTCACTTAAATAGAGTCACATTCCACTGCACTCCTCAGTTGTGTCCATGTATCCCTGATTCAACAGCTAGAGACAGGGTAAAGCTTGTCCATAGTAGAGTTTAAAGGTCAAACCAATGCTAACTGAAAAGAGCACAAAGAGCTCTCTCTTTTATTAAAAAACATCCTGACGATCACCAAGACTTAAAATATATGTTGTGACCAGAAGTGTAAAAAGTGGATTCCTTAAAGCTATTTGCCCCCTAATATCTAACATAAAACTGAAGCAGTTTGTCAACATAAGAACATCACACACGGTGGTGGTAGTGTGTTGGTGTGGTGCTGCTTTGCTTCTTCAAGACCTGGATAACTTGCCATAATTGAGAAATCAGAAAATTCTTCTCATTTCCAGAAAATCCTGAAGGATGATGAATTTCTGCCAGTTTGTGTCCTTAAGTTCAAACACACTTTGATGCAGCAGAACAATCTGAAATGCACCAGTAGGTCTGCATTACAAATTTTGCCCCAAATAGGCAAAAATAAATGAGATTCTGGGTTGGCCTAGTCAAAGTCCCACTTTTGCTTTATTCAGATGCTGTTCCATAATGTTAAACAGGCAGCAGTCAAGGTTTGCTAACGCATAGCATTTAGTGCTACTAGAAATTTTGTCAACTCAAAGCTGTGGTTCTTTTTAAACGCGCTGTATAAATAAACTTGGAACAGTTGAGTTTAAATTGGTAACATTTTAACAAATTTGTGGAATCCTTCTGTCAGGGTCCATCTTGGGACATTTTGTCCTATTTGAGATTTACTGAAAACAGTTAACACTTTGCCATTGCTTAATGTCTGACAGTCACATAAACTACCCATAAAAAACTACCCAGATGGTGCAATTATCAGTTATCATTGTTGTCCGTCAGTTAAAAATAGCGAGTATCCATCAATGTAAGAATAACGTTCTAAAATCTAATGTATCTGCGTAATGAACTCCATGTGTGGCCATTTAACGCCTGTTTACATCTTTCAGTCAGTACTTGTTCAGGTCACACTCGAACATACACACACATTTGCCTCCTACATTAGGAGTAAACGAATGACATCATCTCTTGTTCTGCCCTCCCCCCTCTTGCGTGCAGCATCTGAGGGATAAGCAGATGTCTAGTCAGTTTATTTACCAGTCAGCCAAGCTAACTGGGCCTGTAAACATGTCTGCAGACACGAAGGTTCAAACACGTTTCCATCACTCATTGCATCATATGGAAGCAGCAAAAGCCCTAAGGAGACTCTTTTCTTTGCCTCTGCATTACTCATTGAGAGCCATTGTAAATATGGCTGAGGGCTGCCAGCCATATTTAAGAAGATAGATTTTTTTTTTTGTTATTCTTGCATTAAAATGATGCATCTCAATTAGTGCTGAAACAATCAGATTGCCGTAATCGTGATGAAATGATTATTGGAATAACTGCCAAATAATTTAAGAATCAATTCATTGTTAACTGGATAATACAGACTCAAAGTTTTATCTACACTTGGTTCAAGTCAAGCAGAAAGAGCTGAGCTGTTCAGATGTTAGTATTAGAAGTATTTTTTAGCTGCAGATGCATCTACAAATAATAAAGCATAAAATAACGGAATGTGGGTATTGAATTTTAAACAATAAAATATTTACTTTATCTTAAAAAGTATTTGAATTATGTATTCAGAATGTTAATGTTTTTTCTAATCTTACATAAAACAAGTTTAAGTTGTTAAATGAAAAATCTGCAGGATGTGCAAATTTTTTGTATCCGATTAATTGTAAGAATAACCAACAGAACAATCGATTACTAAATTATTCATTAGCTCTAATCTAAATGTGTTTAATTTTATATAAATGAGTAATGCATACAAGAGACGGCTGCATCATTGTAATAAAGCTTAAACATATTTCTGAACTACACTCATGTTGAAATGGAGCTTCTTTAAGCTAAAAAGTTTTCCTAAATTAACGTGTATGATTTGTTTTCATGGATTTTATGTTTCTATGTATCTATTGTAGGACAACACAGGAATCCCTCTCCACTTCTGGGGGGTATTCGATGGCCACGCGGGATCTGGCGCTGCCATCATGGCGTCCAAGCTTCTCCACCGCATCATCAGAGACGGCCTCGGGGAGATCTGCCACTTACTGGAGAATCCCAACAGCGCACCTCCCATCTGCCTGGCCAAGAACGGGAGCCCCTTCCAGACAGAGGCAAAAAAAGGAGGAACGCAGGACTCGGCAGAAGACGCTGACGCTGTCTGCGACGCCTCCGTGCGCTTTCACATGGAGAAGGTCGTCAGCCTGGAGAGCCTGGTGATGGGAGTCATAGAGACCGCCTTCAAACAGATGGTGAGAGGATTAGGACACATTATGCTTGTGTTAGAAAATAAGCTTTAAGACCGCTTGAACTTTTTCACATTTTGTCATGCTGTCCCAACAATCCTGAGTGTATTTTTTCAAGATTTTATATGAAAAATCAACACAAAACAGCACATAAGTGGGAAAAGTTACAAATAAAAATCTGAAAATGTGGTGTGCATTTGTATTCAATTTCCTGGGTCAAAACTTTGAAGAACCACCTTTTCTTGGAATTAAAGCCACAATTTTGGGGGGTTTGTCTCTACCAGTATTCTACTTTTAAAAACTTAGAATAGCTGAAGCTGAGTCAGACTGAATAGAGAACATCTATGAACATCAGTTATCTTCTGTTGTTAGATATTCTCAGAGGAAGTTACATAAGGACTTGGACTGGGCCATGCTAATACATGACTGCTTTGATATAAACCATTTCACTGTAGCTTTGGCTCTGAGGTTAAGACAGTTGTAATTTCGCTCAGCAGCTGTCTTGAGAAAATTTGGCCCCTTGCTTGTGGAGCGGTTGAGGAGCAGTAGTTCTGATTTTAAAAAGTAGACAATACTTCAGCTACAATCTGCCTTTATCCAACATTTGGTAACAGAAGGAGAGTTTATTGTGGAAGCTCTTTCCTAATACAACTCTAAGAATAACATCAAGACTCATAAGTGTTGTCTTATAGCTGTTTTTTATGTCTGTTTTGCAATATTTATTCCCTTTTGTTTGTATTTACCCAGCCATGTACTTGGGAAATCGGACGTGCTTTCAGCCTCTATCTTGCTGCTCTTCCTGTTTAACAGGGCCCACTTAAAGTGCATGGACCTCAAAACTGAGGATATCAATCACTGAAACATCGCTTCCCACTTTCAGATGATGGTTCGAACAGAGCTCTTTGAGTTGTTCAAAGCCTTGGAAATTATTTTCTAACTTGTTTCTGATCTAAACCATAACTTTGTCTCTGATGTGCTTGGTGTGTTTTTGGTCTTCACGAACCAGGCTTTTCACAGAACAGCCATATTTAAACAAAGATTGAATTACCTGTGGACTCTTCTTACTATTTAGGTGACTTTTGAAGGCATTTTGTTGCACTAGATCATATTTAGTGGTATCAGAGTAAAAGGGAAGGACTACAGCTACAAGACTTACTCTTCAGATTTCTATTTGCTAAGAATGTTGAATTACATCCAGCTATCATTGTCCTTCAAATACACATTTGCAACATAAACTATCAAATACATTGAGAGTTGGAGCTGTAATGTAACAAAATAATAAAAACTTCAACACATGACTGTTTTTGTAAATAAATACTGAAAGGAAATAGGCTGGATTGTCCTGAAACTGTATCATTAAGTTGTCAGAATATCCTTCTCACATGAACAGCTACTCTGACTGAATCTGCGACTCTGGAATCATATCCTCCTTTGGTGCAGTTTTACTGTCTGCTTCTGATTACAATGCTCATAAACATCCTGAAGCAAATGTTTTCTTCAAAACCTCTTTGTTCTTTGCTGGGGTTTTTATTTTAAGGAAAAAATGAACTGTAAATCATGTTTGGAGAAATCTGAAGCCTTTTATTTCTACTTTTTACTCGCAGGATGACCTCATTGAAAAGGAAAAAACTACCTATGCCATTTCTGGTGGCTGTTGTGCCTTAGCTGTCGTTTATTTAATGGGAAAACTCTATGTAGCCAATGCTGGAGACAGCAGGTAAGTGCTCTTAGCTCATGTAAATATTCATTGTGTAAGCTTTTCTTCTTTTGCAACTTCACTGCTGACCAAACTCTTGCACAATTCTCTGCGTTTCTCTCTTCAGGGCCATAATTATACGAAACAATGAAGTCATTCCAATGACTAATGAATTCACTCCTGAATCAGAGAGACAGCGGTTACAGTATCTGGTATTGTTGCATTTTACATATGCCTGACACTTCTCAGTTTTTAATGGCAAACATTCAGTAATCTACAGTAGGTTGACACCACAGCAGCGTGTAAATCATCAGTTGTCTGTTTTAGTAGCTCTATCATACTCCCCAAAGAATAAGCTGACTTTTTTTTTTATCATCATTGTTGTTATTAGGTTTCACTCTGCTGTCACACAAACCTGTTTTAGAAAATAATTTGCTCAAATCTTTTTATTCTCTGGTTTGATGCATCCTGTTTTAATTATGCGTGACCCTCCAGGGCTTCCTGAGGCCCGAACTCCTGGGAAATGAGTTCACTCACATCGAGTTCCCTCGGAGGATCCAGCACAGTGAGCTGGGCAAGAAGATGCTCTACAGAGACCACACCATGACTGGCTGGTAAAACTCTTCATACTTCACATCACACAACCCATAAGTGTTCATAAAATGATCACTTGTTATCTGTTCCCAAGCTAAAGACTGCTCTAATCAGCAATATTTCATAGAAAGTCCGGCTGAAAGTTTGCAAATCAAATGAAATATCTCCATGTTTGCTTTGTCACTGCAGGGCTTATAAGACAATTGTAGAAGATGACCTGAAGTTCCCGCTGATATATGGAGAAGGGAAAAAGGTAAGAAACCAAAGAAAAACTCAATATTGGCAATGAAATAAGTCTGAAAACCACAATAAAATGCTTCTCCTCAAAATCAAAGGTAATAAATTAGCATTCATTTGTATCTAGGATGTAAATATGCAATTTTAGTGTAACAATTGTAGTGTGACATTATAGGCAGTATAAATCACTCTTTTTGCTATTGATCATAATGTTTTGAGAGGTTTTTATTGTTTTACATCATTGGTTTCCGGGATGATTTGTTCTCATCAAAGTGGAGCAGATTATGTTTCTTTAATTTTCAATTTTAAAGCGTTCTCTTTTCTGCTGAGTTTTTCCTCTGAATGCCATGTCTGCTTGCACAAAAATGAGACCTGCTCAGTGTTTTCATTATTCTCTGAAAGAGCATGCTCTCTTCTAATAATCCTTCATAATTGGATTTTCTGGGAACGTAAGCTCATCCTGGAACCAAAACCCTGTAATACTTTGCTGTTTGACGTGATTCTGACTGTGCCTGTGTGCATCCATGCGTGTGTGCAGGCTCGTGTAATGGCAACAATCGGGGTGACCCGTGGGCTGGGAGATCATGACCTGAAGGTGTACAACTCCAACATCTACATCAAGCCCTTCCTGTCATGCGTCCCTGAGGTGAGTCTCAATTTCACCAGCTACCTGTCAGCTACGCCGGAGGAGCCGCCTCCGTGTCTCTGCTTCAGGTGCTTCAGTCAGTTTAAGATCAGATCAAATAGCTCTCGTTCCCTGAGCTTTCCTTTTCAGCGTCACATCCGAAAAGAGTTCTTAGTGTGGCCTTAAGGTCTGCTCGAGAGGTTGGTTTTTGCTTTTCTTTCTGCTCAGATTTGTGATTTCAGGAAAATCATTTAGGGATGATCAAAAACAATATAAACTTCAAATAAAATAATAGCACTTAAAACCAAATGCAACAAAACTAAAGAACTCTAAGGTTAGAGGTCATTAGCTACCTGTAAGGTTCCCAACCTCCCCAAAACCACATTATGTTGACTGGTTTCAATCCCTCTTTTTAAAACCTCCTGCAGGCCTAAAACTAACTTCATTTGGCAGATAAACAAAAAGATTGAATAGTTTTCCACAAAATATTTAATCTCAACACAAACGTTTCAAACATTTGCTGCATGTCATCACCTTTTCTCCCCACCTTCTTTCCTGTCAAATTACTGTTCAATAAAAACCATTAGGGTTAGAAAAAAATCTAAATTCAACAAACTTCGGTACACCACTGACATTTTTTTTGCAAGGAATAGGGTTCTTTGCAATATGGATTTAAAAATATAGAAAAATCAGAGATAATGGTTTGGCAATATTTCAGTTGTCATACAGTGAAGCCGTCTGCAGACGAACATTTACTTCCAACCACTCATCAGCCATGGTGGAGCTCTAATGGAGCTATCTGTAAATTACTAAATGTTGAAATAGATAACTCAACTTTTCTTCATTACTTCACTATTGATACAGCCTATAATATATAATAACATGTATATATATACTAAAACAATGGATGCCAGCCCTGGACCTTTGGGTCTGCCATCCTTCATGTATTAGATGTGTTCATGCTCCAGCAAACCTAATTAAACTGATTGCATTACCTCCACAGGATACTATCAGGTTCTGCAGGAGTCTGTTTAATGACTCGTTCATTTAAATGTGGCAACAGAGGAACATCTAACTATCTATTAGCAGGCTCCCACTGCAGTGAATGATTTCTTTGTTAAACTTATAAAGTTCTGAAGCACTATAAAGTGCTACTTTGTGATACCCCAGTTTCTAACATGAGAAATATTATTCACAAGATAAGTTAAATCACTTTCTATTTTAACCACTAAATGCGTTTGGGCAGCCAGAATGGGAATCCCAACACAGAGCTCAGACAGTAACTGTTGGGTTTTGTGGAAATGCCCAACACATTTTGTGCATATTGCTCTGGTAAATGCTACCGATGGATGGCTAATACATCTGTAATTCCACAATCCCAGCTGCCTGCTCTGAAAGCACACACTGATCATAGTCGTGATATTGCTGGATTGACTTGTATGATGTGATTGAAAAAAGTGATCTGCATTATCCTTGTTTACCACACATTATTGATCTGAATGTGTCTGCAGCTATATGCAATCCTGATATAAGCTCAATGAGAAGTGCAACGTTTATCATGTAGAAATAACCAAAGCATCAAATTTTAATGCATACGGCCTTTGCAAGAGGAATAGACTAACGAAATGTCACATGAGACAGTGAAAATTGTTTACAGGAAACAATTTTCCTGTAAACAGGAATTGTTACCTTTGTAACCATTTCCTCATCTTAACTTAGAGCCACTAGTCCCAGGCTGTATAAACCGCAGTCAGTTTCCCATAACAGAAAACCTTTTTTACTATGACCAAAAATTTAAAATATATTCAGTTAAACCAATTTTGCTAAATTAAGCTCAATTCTACATTTTTGCATGACTCTCACTTGAGAGAGAAGTGTATTGTCTTTTTATATACTAACCTATTTTTTTTTTTACCCTTTTTAGACATCATATGTCATTGTAGGACAAATGTACCTAAACTGAGAATCTGCTAGTCACACTTTACTTCTCATTTCCTGTTTCAAGCCTCACTCAGCTCACAGGATCACTAAATAACCTGAGTATTCTGAGCTTAAAGATGATCTGACCATCACATGCTTATTAAAAGTCACTCAGAAAATGTTTCTCTGATTTGATGTTAGCAATTTGAACAAGCACGTTCTGACAAAAAGCAAATATTTATTGGCCTACCAAAGTTGAAAAAAAATACACCAGGCTACAAGAGAGGTTTCATTTCAGTTTCCAAAGGCTGCAGTTCTCTGAAAATCATCCTGTGTTCAAAAGTGGCATCCAGAACACTTTTAAGGATTCAGCACCTACAAAATGCAGCATAGAGCATTGTCTGATTTTGTTGTTGTTGTTGTGCCTTTGTTTGCTTTTTGGCAATTTCCTGTGTCATACATATTTTTTTCTCCCAGATTTTGGTAGATTTCCGTCAAGCCTCTATGTTATCTTTCGGGGTGGAAAAAACTGATCATTGTTGGCCTCGTTGGGCACTTGCCTTTGTGTTTTCTTCAATTTTTGAAAAAATAAAATAAAAAAATGTATTATTGAGACTCTGTGTTTTTTCCAGTAATTGACACATTTCTCCACTGTATAATACATAATGTGGAATTTGTTTGTGAACAGAAGTAATCTAAATGAGTTTAAGCAAATTATTGTTTCAGGGTGTTCACACTTATGCAGTAGGTTATTCCATCTTATTTATTTTGTCAGATTTTCTCCCCACATTCTGTACAAATCAACAACTCATTCAAACTGTACAGGACAATGTCACAAAAAAACACTGTTCTAGTTTTTGAAGTTTGAAAATCTGGCATTTTGTCTAACTATTCCATCACCTTTGATATTTTAGCAGAAATATTTTTGACTCTCCTTCCTGGCAAATGAAAGCAGCAAAATGTTGTTTCCATTGTTCACAGGTAAAAGTTTACAACCTGGATGAAAACAAACACGGACCAGATGACATCTTGGTTATGGGCACAGATGGACTGTGGGATGTAACGACGGACAAGGAAGTGGCAGAAGCTGTTTCCACCTATTTATCACGCTGTGACCCATCTGATCCAATGAGGTAAACAGTTTCATAAACTGTATTTTCTGTTCAGGTTTTGCTGTCTCAATATGATCTATAAAACAAAATTGTTCCATTCACATGTGTTGTATCAAGTTTGTCCACTAGGGGATGACAAATCCTGCTTTATTTTTCCAGCTATGTGTTTCATAACCCATTCTCTAAGGCTAAGCTGTTGTTAGAACTGATATTTAAGGTTCTTTTAATATTTTGAATGTTTTTTGTACATACATGCAACTTTTTTAAAGCTTTTTATTCTTAAAAATACAATAATTAGCCTAACCAGTTAACTCATGCTGTGATGTACTATATCTAAAATGCTTCTGCTAAGTATAATAAGAACGAGAATTGGGTGTTTAAGCCATGATTTAGGTAAGATAAACAATAACATTCATATTTTGTTTTGCTGTATTTATTCTTTCACTTTTAAGTGGATGACTTGCTAAAATGAATGTGTGCTCTCTGTGTGTGTTGCACAGATACACACTGGCAGCTCAGGAACTGCTGATGAGGTCCAGAGGTGTACTAAAAGAGCGCGGCTGGCGGCTACCCAACGAGAAACTGGGCTCAGGCGACGACATCACTGTGTTCATCATCCCGCTCGCAGGACACGAATCAGAGACTTGATAAGATTTGCTGCAGCAGCTGGGCCGACTCTTTAAGGCCCTTCCCATTGGTCACTTCAAGCTCCCTGAACAAACCCTGGATGGAGGAAGGAGGCGGGAGACGAAAACATCACTGTCATCAAAAAGCCTCGGGTTTAAAAAGCACCTTCACTGACTCAAAAAGACCCACCTTTCTTTAACTCAGCTTCATCCATCACTATTGGTTGATTTTTAGTCATGCAAAAAAAAAAAAAAAAAAGAATTCAATTTCTCCCAAACTTGCTGTTTGTGATGTGCACAAAAATCCTTGTAGTATTTTTGGGGGGGGTTGTTGATGTCCAAAGCCAGACTGGAACTGAATCTTTTGAAAGGTGATTGTTTTATTGCCACACCCAAGTTGTCACTCCCTATATCTAATGAAAAAAAAAGCGTCCAATAGTTTCACAATCAATAAGTGGGTTTGCAACTGAGGATTTAAGGCAACCAAAGAAATGCTTCTGCATTAAGAGGATGGAAATCTGTAAAAATATACCCATAAAAAACAAAAAACAGAAATTATATCTTTAGATATACATATGTTGACATTAACAGGAGCATAAAGGAAGTGAAGACAAATGAATGGACCTTCATGGCACCGGACCCCGACAGTCTTTTTGCAGTATTTACTTTGGTTATAATGAATGAAATAATGACTCCTGGGGGACTTGAAAGACTGTTGCACACATTCTGTAGTAGCTTGCTAATTTTTGTTACCTTTTGATGGAATGTGCTCATAAAAGATCTATATCATTGTTTTTATTACAACAAAGAGGATTGTAGGTTATACATGTGTTCGATAAAGAAAAGAAGGAAGACGTTCATGTTTCTAATGCAACTATAAGTTTTTTCATTTATCCATCAGAGGGACCGGTAACATGTTTCCATGTCTTGCTAAATAAGACGTGTTAAGTTTCACATATATGCCTTATTGAAACATGAAAGGGACTCAAGAGTTTCCATTGCACTAAATTTAAAATCATGTAAAAGAGGCAAGAAAAGAGAACGTTGTACGCCCTTAAGTGTACCTCATACCTCTTTTGTACCATTATTGTTATGTCATGTTATTTAGATTGTCCACATATATATTTTTTAAAACTTGTTTTTGCCTGTGAACAGAATTTTATTTTTGTTTTTTATCCATTATTGCTGGTGTGTCCAAGAATCTGAGCTACCAAAATGTGTGGTAGAAGGATAATGTGGTCCAGTTTAAAAATAAACATGTTTTTCCCATTTGGCTTAAACTTGCTTATTGCTCCCTTGTGGTACTGCAGATTATTGTCCTGTCTCCTTTACTTGTTATTCCTATTTATTGGTCCAAACAATAATTATAGGGAGAAGAATCAATTTGGTGAGGAACACTGATTTCCTTTGAGCATGTTTTTTTTTTTTTTTTTTTAATCCGTAGTTTTCATTTTGGTCCGTGATCAGTGATATGATCAAAAAGTATTTGAACATAAATATTTTTCTGGTACACTCCCTTTTTTCACATCCTTGTGTTTTGTTCTGTTTTGACTTCCTGCTAGATGTGTTAGTTAGCAACCCCCATTATATATTTTTGTGCTCTTGTATCTCTGTCCAATGACGCGGTTTGTGTAAGCCGTTTTAAATGTGCATGGCTGATTTATTTTCAGAAGAATCGAACTATGTTTGACTATTTGCACCAAAAAAAAGGAGGCACATCTAAAAATATTTTTTTAGAAACCCACAGTGAATAAATCTACCCCCATGCCACTTGTTGCACGAGTTTTCTTACGCTCATCTGTGACGTAAAAAAGGGAGGAGAAACCTGCAGACTCCAGTAGTTGCTGAAACAAACATGTTAAGTTAGAAAAAGGTATATATATCAAGACCGGAAACAGATAATCAAGCCTTCAAAATAAATTAGAGGAGACTTTTTTTTTTTTTTTTTTGGTTATTAGGAAGCTAATCAAACTCCATATACTGTACAACAAATTCTGATACTCAAAAATTGCAACGGACACATTACCTATTAGGAAGGTAGAGCAAATTAATTGAATAAAAACAAGGGAACCTAGGTAGACAAAATTACACTTAGAAATATATTGTGCCGTAATAATAATAGACTAATTTAAGCATCATATAAAAGGAAAGAAAGGATCAAATGCATAAATAAAACAAGTAAATGGCTAAGATCTGATACAAATTAAATATGAAGTAATATTTTATATTCATGAGAGAGTTGTAGCAAACCATTTTATTTTGTTTGTTTTTTGGTCTGGGTTTCAAGAAGTCAACAGGTTCTGTTCTCAGGTACAGAGAGATTTTGGTAAGAGATAGGACACCTGGATATTGAGACAAGAGGCCTGTGAATGGAGACTTGGGGCACCTGGTGTGCTTAGTTTCATAACTGCCAAATGACACAAAGAAGTGTCAGTCTGCTAGGTAAAAATGTAGCTAACTTAGTATCTATCTAAGGAGATTTGCAGAGTGGAGCTTCGAATTCTCAAGTTGCTCAAATTTTATTTATTCATTTTTTAAAAAACAGATTTAGTGGCCAAAATGATGCAATAATTTTATAGAAATAACATTTGAAATATGCAGCATACAATACACATGCCAAATTAGAGAAACTGGAGGTATTTTTGTTTATTTTAATTTCCCACAAATTGCCTACAGATAATTCAGTTTGAAAAAAGTTCAGAATCTTATTTTATTCGTTCATTTTGTAGAATCGCTTTGACAGTTGTCAGAAAAGCAATAAAAGGCTGAAGCTTTTCAAGAAGTAACATGAAACACTCATCTTTTGGTATGAGATTGAATTCGAACATACAGACAACAAAGACTGGCGCTTTTATTTTGAAATTTCTAACACCAAGTCTCCGTCTGTTTGTTTAACTTTGCGCTTCGCTGGCTTCTTGGGTGGATCTTTTTTCCTCTGGTTCTCAGCAGCCAGCTGGCAAAGTTAGTCAGCAGTGCAACAGGAAGAAAACGTCGACTGCCTTTTTGTGCATCACGATCTAAAAACAGAGGAAAAGTGGACTAATCATTTTTTAACACGTGGCGTCTTGCTGTTTATAGGTAACTATTTCAGATGTGTTGCTTAATTCATTTGCATGTTTTTTGTTCTATTTTTATGTGAGATAGTTAAATGATTGCTTTTACTGACAGTACAAGCTGGTGACATGTCCTTCTAATATATATGTAATAATTTAATGGATGGTGGTGGTCAGATTTGTTAAAAAAAAAAGAAGTGCTGATTCGTTTAAGCGCAATTTTTTAGAGCGTGAAAGAGTTTTAAAGTGAATCCGACAGGTGATTATGTCAGTGAGTCAATCAGTATGAGACTTTTAGCCGTTTGTTTCCCTGGGAAAACTTTTTCACCCATAACACTTTCATTTTCAGTGTTTTTCTAGGGCGATAAATACTTGGTTGGTAAAACCAACCATCTGCAGGATCCATGTGCATGCTGGCTGAATGATCCGATGGCAGAATAACATAAGCAATAGTAGACTTCTGGCCGATTGATGAACAACGAACTAAAATTTTTTGCAGTCATTTCCAGGAGATTTTGATGACAAAAACTTAGTTTTGAATAATTGTCTACTGACCAAAAAGGTATTCGGTAGTTTAAAACCTAAACTTTAGTAATAATGGATTTACTATTCTTGTACTATTTATTTTCTGCCTATCACACTAAAATAAGAGGCTGGGACGCATCAGTTTTAGCTTTGGGGCAAAGTTGGTGGATATTTTCCTTCAAACAAATGTTTCTAGTCTTTTTTTTTCTTCCTTAAAATCTTAATAAGATGTGGCAAAGCACTTTAATTAATGAAAGTTACACAAAGTCTGATCCAGGAAGCTGTATTTTGTCAGATGAACCGCAGTTTCCTGGTCCAGAAACTGTTCTAAGATTCCACATGATCAGCCAGTCATTCCCGTTTGTTTGCTCTGGAGCTGCACTCTTTATTAGCTCTATTCTCTGGGAGCCATGCTGTGTGTTTTTTCAGTTTTGCCCGGTGCTCCAGCTCCAGGTGCCACCAGCAGAACAACCCATTATGCCCCCTCAATTGGCTTTAAAGCATGGCTCTCTTCCTATGAAGCATTTTTAAAATTCCAGCTACTGGAAGCAGCCATTATTGTGAACAGGTTGTGAGTCATTCATTTGAAATGTTGTGCGGATGTTTTAGCAGTTTCAGCTTTCAGGTGTATGATTTTAAAAGCTCAGTGTTTTGTTTTAGAAAACCACAGGCACCCTTTTTGAAAGAAACATGTATTCTTGGAAATATTTTTGTGCTATTTTTGTCACTGTGTGATTAAAAAAAGTTAAAAGGAGCTCAGAAAAAAATGATAAATATTAAGCTGAACATGAGAAGCACCGTGAATAAAAAAAATTGTTTGTCATCATCCTTTGCTGGAAGCATAATTCTTTTTTTTTTTTTTACATAAAATCAAATCGGACTATTCTCATTCTTGGATGTTGTGTGGTGAAGTAACAGAAAACTCACATGCACTGTCAAATTTAGCTACAGGCTGAACAGGTTTTCTCATCAAAGTCTTAAGAAAGACAACATCATGGCAATAATTATTTTATGCAACATTAATAAATGCTTCCTAAATCATGAATTGCCTGTCAGTATTCATTGATAATTCAGATCTGGATTTAGTTTAAGTGCTCTAGATTTTGAGCTAGAGATTATCTCCTTTTCCCATATCACAACTCAGAATCTGTTTCTCATAAGCTTACATCAGTTTTTTAGAGAAATTCCAGCTTTTGCCATTTTGCAATATGAATTCCTTATAAATATAAAGCCTCCAGATTTATTTTCTTATCATTTTAACATTTGTTCAATTATGTCAAACTTCTTTTAATTTTTTTGTTTTGTTTTTGCCCTGTTGCTACTTCTAGTTGTGTACCTAAAAAGGTGTGACTCAGTAAAAACTGCAGAGCTGGTTTGTATGTGACATCCATAAATAGAATGTAAAAGATAGATAGGATCAGTCATGTGTTTTCCTTCTGTTGATTAAGATGCCTCTGCATCCAGTTTGATACACGAATCAACAGTGTAGATTTCTGATTGTGTCTGCTCATCAGATTTAACCAGATAAGACAGCTGCAGCTTTTGAGTTGTCTGAGTTTGTGAACTTGTATCGATTTCTCAGACCATGTGACTGCAATATAACTTTTTTTTTTTTTTTTTTTACATTTTGCTTGTTCCTCAATTTCTGGAATTTCAAGGTTTCAAGTCAAAGTCTATACTAACCACTTCTAACCACTTTGTCCTTTAGCTACACAGAGTTTAACCACATTTCTACAGAACATCTGAACTCCCTCAATATTGCAATGAAAAAGACTGGACCTGGGAAATAGGTTTTGAGTGCTGCCATCAGCTGTAACTGTATCAGAGAGGTATGAGGGATGAAGAGGTATGATCTTGAAAAGCAAATATGAGGGAGAAAATCCTGGTGATATCATTTCCTTTAATGTGGTGAGATGAAAAAGAAAAAGTCATATCGTGAAGGTTCCACAGTTGAAAAATAAAAAAAGTGCTTTCATGATGAGTACACACATTGTTTGGTAGATATAATTAATTAAATATGCTGTTGAATGAAAAAAATATATGCTTTATTCATGAGAAATTATATATATATGTATTTATTTATTTTACATATTCTTTAGAATTATCACTATGTCGTTACAGTATAACATAAGACAGATAATCTGTGAAAAAATCAAGCTCCTTTGCCTTTTCCCAGTGCTCCCAGCAAATACTGCAGAAATAAACCACTCAGATTAATTTCCTCCTTTACACACTGTCAGGGTGTAAAAGTGAATCACACTTTGATATAAACATGGAAGGGATGAAAACCCAGTCATCTTACTGGTTCAGTAAAGATGAAAATGTTTGATCTTGATGACACACCTTGTGCTATTACTGGTAGCTGCTTAAACTTCCTCTTAGGGTGTTACTATCATTTCTGTCCATTAGTTGCTGAATTACTCACAGGCGGCATACATGACACAGACTAAGGACATTTATGGAACATTTTCATAAATATTTTTTTTCTTTTCCTATACATACCAGCAATAATGCTCTTTAAAGGCATAGCGTTTTCTTAGTTTAGTTTAAGACGGTGGATGGGCATCACAACCGTAAAAGTTTTCTAAATCTGGGACTCTTATTTTGTAGCAAAAGCAACGGGAGGAAAAACTGTTAGAACTGAGTAAAACAACATTTAGAAAATGTTTGTAAAAGTCTCTGCAACGGTACCGCAGGATTTAGAAAATGAAGGATTAGATCTTTAGGGTAAAGGCTTGTTAACAAAGGGAAACACCCATTCACTTTAATGACGCAAACAGTGCCAGCTAAGGCAAACCTGAATATGGAAATGGAGCCAGGATGCATTTACTGCATGTCATGTCATTTAGCAACATATTTAGTTATAAAGGTTTCTTTTAATTGAGCCTAAGTTATGCCCTAACATGTCAGGAAACACCACTGTTTAGTCAGTGGTGGTATTTCTTTCCATTTCTATCTGTGAACTTAAGACCTTATTCATTTGTATATGATTATATGAGCTGGCAGCAGGAGTCCAGCTCATTAAAAAAACCACATCTGTTTTCTGGTGAAACTGTAGAACGTTTATTAGTTCATTTTGATTATATTTACTCACTATAATAAAAGATGTAAAATTTTAATTTTGATAAAGGTACATTCATTTTAACCCGTGTGTGCCAATAATAAAATTACTGGCACACATGGCAGTAATTTTATTATCCTATGTAGTCGTCTTATCATTTTCACAACACTATGAGGTCTTTGCATGTTTAGACTCAATTCTTTTTATAGTAAGTTACTATAAAAAGAATTACTATTTCTTTTTAATAGAAAATGTTTCTATGTAGAGAGCTGGACTAATCAAATGTAAAGTTGTGTTTAGTCAGCTTTATAGACACCAGCATTTGCATTCATTTCCTTTACTCATGTCTCAGTCTTCAGTGTTTAAGAGGTGAACAAACAAAATAAAAAAAACTGTGAGATGACATTTTAATGTCCCATCTTTTGTCTCCTTCATTGTTTATGTACGTGAGATTTTTCTTTTGGAGATAAAAATTGCCTGTGACCACATACACAACAAATAGCCCGGCCCATTGTGTAATAACATAAAGCCATTCAGTCAATCCAATTGTGCGTACAAAGCTTGGGCGTTTTTCTTCTTTGCCCTGTACAGCAAGCATCTTTACAGAGACACAGTCTCTACAGAAGCCACAAATGGATGACAATGTGGTTCTGTGGTTCAGAAAATAAATTTTAAAAAAACTTTGAGGTTTTTCTAAGCTCTCGTTTCTCTTCTTCCAACAGAAATGTCAGGCGTTCGGAAGAAGCTGGTGATTGTGGGAGATGGAGCTTGTGGGAAAACATGTCTTCTTATAGTTTTCTGTAAGGACCAGTTTCCCGAGGTCTATGTTCCAACAGTGTTTGAGAACTACATAGCAGACATCGAAGTTGATGGAAAACAGGTTGGTATGACGGACATTTTGGATATAACTGTCGTATACAACTTCTCCAATTCTACATTTCATTACCACAGAAGACAATTTATGTCAATCTTAATTTCACAAGAGTAGACCCAGTACCTTTCCATTACGGGAAAACAAAATAGTTCTATGTTTATTTTAGCATTAGAGACATCATATCAACTGAAATACTTTTCCCTTGTCTTGAGGTTTTTCAATGTCACTTTTCACAGAAATGTGGGACTGTGGGAACAAAACTATTCCCAATAAGTAGTGGCCACCTGCCATTAAAAGCCAAGGCATAATTACACCTCCTTTTTTAATTAGGCATGTAATCATTATGACACAAATGCTTTGTAAAGTAACTGCAGCTAAGTTACCAAAATGATTGCAGTTTTTCTTGGGGCATTATGTATCAATTGCCAACAAGAGGAATGCCATTGCTGCTATGTATTGTAAAATAAACATGTTCTATAGTCCACTCACAGTGAGTGAGTCTTTATGCTGTACCTGGACTGTTACCTGTCGGTTTGTGTTGCTATTTTAAGGCCCAAAGCTAACTGTGGATGAAAGCATAGAAATAAATATCTTCTGAGCTTATCTTGCACTCAAAGCAGCTCTGCCCCCAACTAATGAGTTCCTGATAAAAATAACCCGCCACAGCCCACAGACATGGAGAAATCTACTATAGAGAGCCAAGTGACTTTTGGGTGTTTCTGGCAGGCGACATGCTTATTTCTGTTGTTAAGTGTAGCATTTACCATGTTTTCCATTAGTAATTACTTTTAATTACTTGTGGTCTTGGAGATTTTAACAAACTGTACTCTATTTTGCTCTATGACTTCATTGTTTATTTACATGGGAGGTGAGCTAATTACCTGGATGTGCTAATATTTGCACCTGTACAAATCAAAATGTGTTTCATAATTTGCTTGTTTTTCCGGCCTCAGTCCCTTTCCAGATGGAGAGTTGTGAAACCTTATATTTTGTCTTGCTTGAGGAAAAGATGACCTGTTACGTCGAGGGGATTTGTTCTCTTAATCCGACCATTGGTGCAGAATCACCGCTTGGCAAAACAGGAAATGACTATATTTCCTGACTTCCTGTTCAGACAGGGAACAAGGATGTCTCCTGGCAATCCCCCTCCCTCCCTCTGGACCCTCCTGCTGCTCTTGTCCGATAAGTCTTTTACTTCCTGTCCTCGTCCTGGTTGCTTATGGATGAAGGGAGAGGCTAGTAGTTGTATTCTGGGAACAAATTCATATGTAATGGGCGTCTTTTTAATGGGAGATAATTCAGTAACACAGATACTAAGAACTTGTGCTTTTCACATAGTTGTTAATCTCTTACAAATCCAGTTGGATTACATTTTTGTTCAGCCTCTAAATTGGAACGTTTTACCCCTGAGGTGAAAACATTCTCACTCTCACACATTCAGTACCGGGTTGATCCTATAAATAGTTGTTTTGCCCCTTTTTCTTTTACTCACTGGACAAGCTCACACCTTGTCCAGTGGGAACATAATGATCTGTTTGCTCATGCTGTCTCAACAGTGTTGGCCCACCTCCCCCGTGCCTCTGCAAACCTCTATTTTAGGACTTATGACTGATTCTTATGCTCTCTGTGGGAACAACAGAATCTACCCAAAAATTGCATCATTAAAACTTACAGTGTTAGCTTTCCCAGACTAAATTGCAGCTGTTTGTGCCCATACAGAGACATAATCTAACTGATTAGATGCCTAAATATCCCACAGTTTCTCTAATGTAGCTAATCAGCAATTTAAAAGGCATTTTCAGGACACTAAAAACAAAACTATGGTCATGTCAGGACAGCTGTGGTGATATAGAAAAATGATTTTACCAAAACAAGTAATCTATATTAGATTAAGAAACCAGACACAAGTTACAATGTAAACATGAGCAGTGGAGAAAAATGTTCCCTGTTGAGTAGTGATGACATTATTTGGCTCTTCCTTCACAATGCTACAAAGCTTCTAGGCATTTTCCATTATTATAACCTACATAAGAGTTTTCCCGTCATTGTTGACAGCGGTTTGTTCATAGCCATACCACCCAGCCCTAACAGAAATGGTGTTTCATTTTATTTTTATTTTTATTTTACATGTGTAAAATTTACACAAGCTTCAACAGATTGCAGTACATCTTGTTAATAATTGTAAAAGCATTATAAGAGAAACTCTTAAAGGGTTTCTAGTCTGAATGGTGCATACACCCGGTGGAACGCCCCTCTGAGGCGACTGCTGGCTGCAGGAAAGTAGTTGAGGCACTTGGTCTGTGAGCCATAATTTACTAGTACAGTGAATGTTGCCTTTAGACATTACATATGTCTCAACATACAACAGAAATGTTTTCATATTGCCTATGCAATTTTTCATATTTATGCAGACTTTTAATTGTTTATCTAATAAGCTGCTTTTAGCTGCTGTTGCACAATAATCAAACTGTGGCTGAGATTGCAACAAGTTTGCTTGTGCAGTATTAATGTTAACTTCATAAAAATAAAAAATGGCTTAACTGTTTGCCTTTGTTCTCCAGGTGGAGCTGGCGTTGTGGGACACTGCAGGTCAAGAGGACTACGACAGGTTGAGGCCTCTCTCTTACCCCGACACAGATGTCATCCTTATGTGCTATTCCATTGACAGCCCAGATAGTTTAGGTGAGGAAATCTTAAAGCTTTTGACCTACATACAATGTATTCCATCCATATCTAAACACTTTTCCTAACAGGGTTTAGCTCTCTGGCTATCGCTGTGTTATTCCTGTAGACTCTCTGAAAAGCATAAGGCTGCATCCAGTAAACCTATTTTGGGCATCCATGTTTATCTAGACATACATCTTCATTGGCTCGTTGCCTCTTTGCAGAACTACTGCATCCAAAAACCTTTCCGGGTTCTAGATTTCAAAAGACACAAATTTCTGTGCAGACTGATGGGAAAAAAAGGTGTATCCCAGATTGACAGAAAGACAAACTTCAGTGACTTCATTGTCAACATTTCGGCTTCCACCTTAAAAGAAAGACATTAGTTTCATGTTCATAAAAAAAACTACCCAGTTTTTGCAAGGGTTTTGCAAGCTATATCTTGTATATCTCCTGTCGGAGAATCCAACAAGGGCAAACAAGGTGTTTTGAGCTGAAAATATTTGATTCTAGTTAAAATAGATAATTAATCTTCTATTAAAGGTAATTTTACACAAAAAGCGAAGATCTGTGATCTTAATATATATTTTTATTGTTTTAATAGCATTTTGTCTATGTTATCAGATGTTCTAAAAAAACTCAGAGAAGAGAATAATGTAACTTTCTATTTTCTGTCTTATCTATTAGGTTAATATATAAACAGTTTAATCAACTGTATATTTTAACATGCAAAAATGTTTTTTGCATGTTGTAAAAACTTGCTGTTTTTGCAAGTTGGTTTACACTACAAGTGATAGACATTTTCCTACAAACATACTAAACTATCTTACAAGGTTCATCTCATTCATACCTATTTAATAATTCCTTATTGAACACCTTAGAGGACACAGAACTGCTGTAGCAAAAAATTTTTTTGCCCCAGTCAAACCTGAAGTCTAGACTCTTGCTTGTTGATCTGCTTGTTGTCTTAATAGCTTTCCATTTGCTTTCTCAAGTATTTCAGCCTTTTCTTTATTTCTTTCCTTTGGAACAGAAAATATTTCTGAAAAGTGGACCCCTGAGGTGAAACACTTCTGTCCCAACGTTCCAATCATCCTTGTAGGGAATAAGAAAGATCTGCGGAACGATGAAAACACACGCAGAGACCTGGCCAAGATGAAGCAGGTATGAGGTGCCCTGTCGGTTAGATGCAGGTATTTAAGTTGTTAATATCTACAGAATAAAAAGCTGTTTAACTGAAGGACTAAAACTCTCCATGACATTAAAGTTGAAAGACTTTTAGACTTTGTGTGATTTCCTAAAACAGCTTTTAAATCATCAGACAGCAGTGAACATATTGCTGTTCTGGGTTTCATAATAAAATTGATTGACGTACACAATTAGATTTCCTGGATTTTCATCTGCCCCAGCTTTTCCTTTCAGCTATTGTTTTCTCTCGCAAAATTAGAACATTTGATGATTGGCTCAAATGTTCAAAACTGTAAATGTTGTAAAAATAATTAATTCAAGCCACATGCTTAAATATTATTAATTTTTTTTTGGTCTCAAAATTGTTAATATTGGGCTGAAAAAATAGGTTTACAATCAGAGGTTGAAACATAAATTATTTCCTGTTTTTGTTTGGGGAAGGAAAAAGAATAAAACAAAATTTCCGAAAGCAGTAGCTTGAATTTTTATGGACCCAAATTATTAAAGTTAAAATTACTTTTAAAAATGTAATTTAAAAGTTTTGAGGCCATTGTTTTTTTAATGGTATCTGTAGTTTCCAAACAGCTCTGATCTTGTCCTGCAGGAGCCGGTGAAGACAGAAGATGGAATGAGCATGGCCACCAGGATCAATGCTTTCTACTACTTGGAGTGCTCTGCTAAAACAAAGGATGGCGTGCGGGAAGTGTTTAACGTAGCCACGGCAGCAGCGATGCAGGTCAAAAAGAACAAATCAATGAAAGGCTGCATGCTTCTGTGAGCTACACCCAGGCCCAGGAAACCAGGAAATTAGCTGACCAGTCAAAGTAAAGCAGGACACATGAAAAGGACAGACCTTTTATGAAATTGATCTTTGTACTGTATCTCACCTTTAATAAAAAAAACAAACAAACAGGCAGGTATATGAATTGAAAACAAACCTGCAAATACAGGGAATGGACATTACTGTATGCTACTGCTATGATGATGTACACTACACTTTTTATTGTTTTCTTTTCTACTGGGGTGTTCTTTACAATTGTGGGCATCCTTTATCTTCATAAAGTCTCGTGTCGCCAGTCCAGCTCTGTTTACATTGGAAATATCGTTTGACTGGTATAGCTGGTGACCATTTTAAGTTTGTGCATTGCCATCTATGTGCGTTGGGCTTTTAGTGAATAGAGGACCTCTTCACTGTGCTGTTACAATACCACAACTTTAGTTGTGGTATTGTTCTAGCTCTGCTGGCCAATCATCAAAGAAAAATGGCTGCCTGTGCTCCTTTGCATTCTGTTTTTAATCAATGCACAGTAAATAAAGACAAGTGGCTTCTAATATGAAAGAAATAATCTGTGACAAAGTGAGCTTTCTGTTTTGTTTATTCACACAGACGGTCTGCACTGTGGATTAAGATAAGAGGGAGACGTGACCAGCTGAGACACAAGCCCTTGTGACTCATTCATGCACAATAGCTTCCAGGAGTTACAGGAAGATGACTTAGTTTAAAGCGATTGCACTGATTGGTTATTGTATTTGCTTTCTGCTTCTTCTCAGCAGAGCCAGTTACACCTGCTGCTGGAATGCCATCAGTAAACCAGTTGACCCAGTCGAGGACACCATGATCCATTTGCACGTCTTATGTTCCCAGTAGGACAACATTCCTTACAGGTCCGAGAAGAGCTGAGATGCGATTAAATTGTTTTATTCCAGTAAATTCACAGTTCTTCCCCAGACCAGACAGAGTGGCTGCTTGGCGGCGACCTGATATTGTCTGAAGACTAAACTACTTGACATGTTTGACAAAGGCTTCTTTCTTTGATTTACCGACAATGCTAGGCGAGCACAGTGCCGTTTCTATTCTGTTAAGAACGCTGTGCTGATTGGGCTCACAAAAACTGACAAGACATTGTTGGACAAATTGATTTGTTGCTGTATCTAGAACAACACATTTAATATCCAATTTCAAAGCAGTCTTGTCTTGTTTGAATGAATCATTAATTATTTGTATGTTTCTGCCAAAAGGATATCTCATGCTACCTTCTCACAAGACCCTCGACTGCTAAAATGTACACCAACTTTCTGACAGTACTGCATGCCTGGCAAACAATATGGATTGGAACCCATTGAAAATACGTGCAGAGGTTTAGTGGCATATGTATTCATACGTTTTGGCTTACTTTGGAAGGTTCTTTAAACTTTATGCTGAGGAATTAAGAAGCAGAGTTCAAGAAATCAGAATAATAAAACAATCCCTTCAAGCCAGCAGTGTGTTGGTAAACCTCCAATGGCATGCTGCTGATGTGTGCAGTAAACCTCCAGGAAAATCCTAAGTATAGAGAGAAATACACACACCTGGGAAAATCTTTGGCCAGACAGGCATGAAGGCATAAAGTCCATGGAAGCAGCTTCTGCTGAATGTCTTATCTATTTCCAGCGCGAGACTTTAAAATAAAAGATGATCTACTACATGTGGTGTAATATATACACATTCAAAACAAAGTTCTGTTGTGAATATCAAACTCAAATCATTAAACTATTTTTGAAACAAGATGAGCTACAGTAGTTTCTTTATTTCTATTAAATGGATAACTGAGGTAATCTTTTCTCCAGCAGTGCGAAACTATGAAGGTTAAAAAACCCCCCCAAAAAAACAGGCAAGTCACAGCATTTGAAAAATGTAAACTTTATTAGGTTAGCCCTTATATCAGAAAATACAAAGTGTAAGAGTAATGCTCAGCAATTGAGCATTGGTAAGAAAAAGCGAATACATTCCAGTGAATCAAGATTTCCATCTTCAGTGTAGCCGCATATTATTTATTTATTTTTTCCATTTATTTTTTTAAGGAGCACTTTCAAAAAATGAAGAGTCGGAGGTGTAAAAGCTCTTTTTTCTAATTTTCATAAGAATTTCTTAAGATTTACACTTAAAAACATTTATGCACTAAATGTAGAAAGAGAGGAGGAAAGAGAAAAAGATTACTTGTGCATCTCTGTGTGACATCTTTTAAGATGTTTGTGCATAATCAAAACTCTAAATTTCACTCTTCCATCCAGGATCCACATGCAGCTGGAGGGCACTCATGTCTCCAACAGGATCTACAAACGCAACAGAACTAATTTAGCTTTCTAACAGGAAATAGATTATTTACATTAACTGATCAACATGTGGAACAAACAGTTATACATCAATCACAACATCTGAAAATACATCCACATAAATTGTACATTTTCTAAATTTTCTTATTTAATTTGAACTAAAAAAATTTTATTCGTGGTTAAAACTTGTGTCATCAGCAACAATGGCTCTGGCAAGATGCAAAATACTAAAGATAGAACAAAATAAAAAAATACTTCAGTAATAAAGAATTTCTGAAGACTAGACTCAGGATGAAATACTTAAAGACTACTCTCAAAGTAAACAAACAAAAAAAAACTGTACACACCTTCAGAGTCGGTGATTTTCAGGGCTTTCATTTTTGCCTCAAAGAGATCTTCCTCTTCAACGTTCTTGAAGTCAATCCCTACGTAGCCATTCATCTCCACACAGTAATTTATGAACCTATGAGAAAAACGTAAAGCCATAATCTCATCTGAAACCTGATCTGTGATTAGCCATGTTCATATTTAAGTCACAGGGTTTATAGAAAATGTTAAATACACACATCCATTTCCTCTGAAATTACATATTTTTGCATCTCTTGATCCAGCCTGAAACTCTAGTAAAAAAATCATTAAAATTTCCCAGATGGTCAAAGAGAAGGTTCATAGTTTGAGATTACATAAACTAGTAGCAACACACAGTTGCAATATTAGCCATCAGAGATGACTAAATATAATCTAACGTTTCTCATTGAAACATGCAGTTTTCAATGAAATTCACACAGTCCTAATAATTAAACTGAAGCCAAAATGAGTTATTGAAGATAATTTACACCTACTTAGGGCTTTTTCTGTATCCTTTCCACTTTCAATATATACATATATAAAACCAAAATAAAACTACTTAAGGTTGAAAAGTTGTTTATCAACACTTCAATACAAATGCTGTGTTCACAATGTCCACTGGGCTCTTTGTGAGAGAGAATGAAGGCGGACCAGTCTCACTAAATTGACATTAACACTGAACCCTAAAGGTTTTTGTACCTGAAAACCTCTGTGACTTACTTCTTCCATAGAGGATCCTTCCTAAGGATCACTGGATTCCCTATGACTATGAGTAGAGACTTGGCTCTCGTCAACGCCACGTTAAACCTCTAAAAAAATACAAATACAATACAGAGTTGAGATTTTGATTGTTTTGCGTAAAAAGATGCACACGGCTGTATTTTAAATAATATAATAAAGAAAGAATGAGACAAACCTTCTCATTTGAAAGGAATCCTATGTTGAAGTCGGTGTCCATTTTGACATAGCTCAGGCTGCTACGCACCGTGGAGATGATGATGATGTTCCTCTCTTGTCCCTGAAACTCCTCCACAGATCCCACCTGAACCCAAATAGAACAGAGGTAACTGTCAGATTTAGTAGTTAATGAAACAAGCCGAGTCAGACCCTCTGCTCGTTTTTTTTTTTGCTAACAGTAGTTGGATTTTTTTCCATTGTTTCTGGTCATCTGATCAGCAGTGTGCAGCAAAAGGTGAGGGAGGGACAACAGTATGGTTCTCTATAGAGCTGAAGGAAACTCCAGTCACTCCTACAGTTTATTTGGTATCTCATTATAAGTACTAGACAGTAGAAACCAATATGACAGAATCATCTTCAGAAAACTAACTCAAAACTTGCCCTCAATATTTTTTTCAGAAGAAGAAGTCAGAGCAATGAATTCCTAACCTTGAGTTCTTTGGGATCAGTCCAGTGACTGAGTGTTTTGAGGGACCTCAGCGCCTTTTGGATTTTCTCAACCTGTTAGTGGAGGATGTTGCTGACGTTAGCTCAAACGTTCTCTCGTCTCACAGTTAAAGTTACCACTGCGCAGCATCACTTGTTTCCTGTAGGGGGTGATGATTCCGATGTCTTTGGCAAACAGCTTGGGAAGACCCTTTTTTCCTTGTGTTTGTTCCAGCCTGTTGAGATACGTGACCAGCGTCTCAATCTCGGACACATTGAAGAAAGACGGACTGTTGGCCTCTCGCTCGTCTTTCCCCAGCACTCCATGGAAGATCACCGGAAAACCCTGTTATGAAGAGTAATGGCAAAAGAAATTAGCAAAACCAAATGTACCTGAAACTCTTGCACACACTTGATCTTTGTGTTTCAATAATTTCAACATCAACTATGAGCAACAAGTGTTTGGGAAACTTTAAAATATAAACAAACTTTGTTCAGAATAAAACCAATGCCAATTCAAAGTTTTAAAAAATGCAACCAAAAACAATTCATCCACTGTACTGCCAGAATGGGAAAAAGAAAAAAGAAGAATTTGGATGGACTTCTGGAAAATATGCAAAAACTTATGCAAACTTGAAAAAAATATGGAAAAACTTTCTTCTTTTTTTTTTTTTTTTACTTTAGGCAGAAGCATTTAAACAGTGGCAACAAGGCCAATAAGGCCAGACTTTTTTTTTTTTTTTTTTTTTACAGTACACGGCAAGCATCGTCAGTCATTTGTATAAAAAGTGGTTGAAAACTTGCTCTACTTTATTTTAGTAAATCTTATAATACTGAGTTCTCTGTGAGATTTAAGCATTTTTTGTTTACTACAAAATTATTAAATATCACACCTACAAGGGAAATACTTTAAAAGCTAAGTTATAAAAAAGTACTACTAAAGAATTGCAGTTTATGAATCAGCTGCTTTTTTTTTAAAAAAAAAGAAGAAAAATAGAACTTTTTATTTCATTGTTGTCTTCCTCATTTTTACTCTTTAATTTTAGGTCTAGCTAACTGATATATTCGTCTAAGAGTCTGAGGAAGGTTTCTCATCTTGATTTTTTTTTTAAAGTTATTAGTGATCATGCCTTTGTGGCGTGTGTAAGATAGTTACACACATAGTTTAATGTGTCTAAGATAGTTACATATCTAGTTTAATTCAGCAGAATTAAACATCCCAAAGATTTACCCACAGTATGTTAATACAATTTTTTAAAATTTTATTATATTGTCATATTAACAGTTGTCATTCAACCAGTATTTTGAATGAAAACTGTCTATTTCTGTAGAGAATGACGAGCACGAGAAATACAAGACGCACACAAACAAGTCCACACCTTTTGGGGAAGGGCTTCCCAGTTGCAGTAGGTTTCACGCTCCTCTTGTGATGCAAAAACCTGCAGTTCATTGTTGTAGAATTCCTCGTTGGGAATCTTCAGGATGGCAGCGTGAGATCTAAAGAGAGGAACAAAGAGCTTTAAGTGAACAAAACAGGAAGAAAGGCAACTCCAAATCCCAAATATACACTTTTTAGAAACATGCATTTTTCTATTTACATTTTCTTTGTTGCTTTTTGGGCACACATAATTTTACATTACTCACTGTTGCTGAAAGTAGAAAGAAAAACAAGCCAGTATAAAATATAAATTAAAGAATAGTAGATACAAAAACATGACATGTTTTTTTGTCTTTTTGGTAGTACAAAAAGAAAAATAGAAATCATATGTGAGGTGATTGTATGGATTGGAAAGCTACAAATGGGATTATACAGTTATCCAAGTTTGCATTGAGTCATGTACCTGTAGTTCTGCAGCAGTTTCGTGACGAAATGAGAGTCAAGATCTTGGTAAGGTTTACGATTCATCAGCCTCTCCAACAGAGAAAGCCCTGGAGAGAGGTCACACATTTTTAAAAACACAATATCTGATTAACTTATGGCAGCAACATCGTCTTGATACTATGAAACTAATAAAACCATTAAAACAGTGGGGTGAAATTAATAGTGTTCTGCTGCATTACAACATTGACATATACTGTATAGGATTGAATTGGACATAAATGGACTAATTTTGCATATAAATTGTTTTTGTTTTGTGTTTCCTGTAATGCAGTTTGAGACGATATTCATTTTGAATTGCCTGTAATACGAATAAACTGAATTAAATTAAAGATGCAATACTCATTTGATGGCTTTTCTATTTTACATGCTAAAGAAAATCCATGATGGTCTGGCTTATATGGTGATCAAATTGTGCATGTTACAGAGTTAAATGTGTAGGAAAATGATCTGGAGTAATTTATGTAACATTACGTTTTCTAACACCCTTCAAACAAAAGACCAGTGTGCAAAGAGGAGAGGAAGAGTTTACACTCAACTTACCAAGCCCATGCTGTATTGTGTATGGGGATCGAATGATTGGTCCCAGCTGTTTGGGATCTCCTGCAAGCACCAGCTGGCCCTTCTCTGAACAGAGCAAACCTACAAAACAAACCAGCCAATCAGGAACAAAATGCATTTATTTCAACACAGGTGTAGCACTGTATTGTTCTTATACAATTACATGCCATTTAGAAATGTTCTGCATATGCCATAATAGCAAAAAGAAAAAAAAAAAAAAAAAGAGAGAAAAAGGCATTCCATTGGATTTCTGAAAAATATGCAAACTATTTTCTTTTAACTTTTGGCAGAAGCATTTAAACAGTGGCAATATGGGCCAATAAGGCTTAATTTAATTATTTTACAGTAATTACCCGCAACTGCAATAATGCACTGTGTCTCCTCTGCTTGACCAGCTTCATCCACAAACACATAAGAAAAATGGCCAACAGGAACTCCTCCAGTAACAAACCTAAAAATTATCAAAACATTATTTTATACAAACATTGTCTCACGTGTAAAATATAGCACTAACACTGATATAAACTGTTCAGATCAGGCATTAATGCAGCCAGGCTTGCTTTGCTTAAAATAGAAAAAATAAAGCCCAAATATTCACATCCAATATTAAAATCAATCCTGGGAAATCAGATCTTAGTTAGTATGCAACTACACACACAGCAGTAAAAGCCACAAAAAAATAAATAAAATTGTGACAAAACTTTGGGCTTAGCAAATGTGACATGAGAGATGCAAAGCAAATAAAAATTTGTTTGTTTGACTTCACAAAGTCAACACACAGTCACAAAAGCACTTTAGAGCTAAAGGTCCGGTGCAATCGACTAATGTGACGCTGGCAGCAGCTCCACACCTCTTTGTTGCCCACAAAGTGCTGCGTAATTAATCTAAGTAAATATTGGAAGTACTGTTTTACAACTTATATTGTTGTTGTGACTGACAGGAAATTTGATGATGCAAGTATTCACAGATGTACAGACATCACTGGATCATACATTGCCAGGTGTGGCAGTATTAAAATAACACCTACCTGCCTGCGGTGAACAGAGTTGTCACTATAACTTTGTATTTCATCAGGATTTTCTTCTCTGGAAACACAAAGCAATCTTGTTTCTCATCCCAGTTGCAGTATTTCTAAAAGAAAAAGAAAATGAAAGTGAAGGAGAACATTTTTAATTTAAAATTGGAAGAATTCTGACCAGACATTTTAATTAAAGAAAACATAGCAAACAACTGACCATTCCTGTAAGGTCACACTTTTATTCAGCTGGCTCAAACTAACATGGGAGGTTAGCGCCTGATACTCACCATCAGGTCTTTGGGGACGCTGTTTGGGTCTCGGCTGCTGGCGTACATGCGGTACAGCTCAAAGGAGGACATGTGTGGTTTCAGTCTCTGACAAAGCAGGTCACATGCGCTATTTGAAGGTGCACAAGCAAGGATGTGTGCTGATGGGTCTGCCTTGGTGACCTAAAAAACGAAACATTTTACTGGATCCTAAAATACCATTCATTATTTTCCTAAGCTCATGGACTTCAGAAAACAAAGAAAACAGTCTGGAAACATGTCAGAAAAATTAAACAAAGTGACCCCTAGGGCCCCCAATTACTAAAAAGAAGCATAAAAATAGAGAAAATTTAGAAATTGCTTAATCATACATCTAAAAAAACCCAATTGATAAATCCTCCTCTGGTTTTGAACTTATGAGTCTGATACTGTAACTGCTACCTGAAGAACCAGCTTTATAAGACATCCTTCATGCACAACACAGGAAAAAAAATACACGAAATCATGTTAGGTCACTCGTAAGTTACTTCTAAACAATTTTCTTTACTAACAGTCTAGAGAAAAAATAATCATTTCAAAGCCACATAGCCTTTTCAAAGCTATGTATGATTGATAACACTTTCATCCTTCTAGCTATAGACTTCATTGTGTCATAAGAGTCATCACTCATAGCAAAAGCAGACTGAGTGATTCAGGATTCAGTCACTTGCAGTTTATGGAAGATTTTTCTGAAAGTGGTCATTTGTTAATATTTAAACCGCTTACGCCACAGACTGAAGGATGACAGACACCTTGGTGACATTATACCTGATTTATCGCTTCAACCACGGTGATTGTCTTTCCGGTTCCTGGTGGCCCAAAGACGATGTAGGGAGCTGGCTTTGAAGATCCAGCGATGATATGTTGGACCGCCTTACGTTGCTCTGGGTTGTTTTCTATGCGACGGTTTAACATGCTGCAGAGTGAAGGCATGAAAAGGGTTGAGCAAAGCCAAAAAAATCCAAAAACTTTTGTACAATAAGATTTAGAAACATCTGCATAATGTTCACTTTAGAGTACTAGTTCAAAATACTCAGTTCTAGACAGAGTTTAAGACTGAGTATTGGGAGCTGATACTCAGTTTCTTCTTTAATGCTACAAAACTGAAAAACAGTGCAGCGTCTTATGCCAAAGGAAACAGATGAAGGAGATTTGCAGAACATCAAGTCCAGGTGTGTCGTTTTGACTTGCTCCTGTTGTGAAGAGTTTTTTTTTAATATACTGGAGTTAAGTGTGGTGAAATTTACAGTTTTCTGATTAATCATGAACGGGTATGTTACTTTTCAACAATGCAACCATTTTGATTTTTTGTCTTTGTTGTTGTTGTTTCCGCTTCCAAAAATAAAGTATCAATTGACCAGATGGGAATTACATTTCAATTCTCCACTAATGTCCAAAGTGGTGAAATAAATATTATCCCAATTAATCAGAAGCCATAAGTTTCTATTTCAACCTTCCTGAACTCAAATGTATCCTATATGCAAAGCCTTTTGAATTTTAATATGTGGATAATAACAGTTTCTTTTGTAATAAAGCTCATATGTCCCACCCAGCAACAATAATGGCCAGAAGGTTAAAGGTTTTTTTTCTCCACATTTCTACTTTATGGTTTTACCAAATACAGACCTTAGCTTAGCGACAGAAACATTTGACGCAGCTGTTTCAGAGGGAAACAGCACTTCCTTAAGGTTATGTTTTACTGCCAAATCCACAGCTCGATGCTGCAGCTTCAGGGTCAATCTGTTGAATGTAAACTCCACATCAAACGTCATATTGGTGATAAACATGTCCAACAATCTGAAATAAGAAAAGAGAACGGAGGACATTAGTAAGTTTTTCAAAGTGGTGAACTGTCTTCCCTGCAGTTCTCACCTTTTAGCAAAGCCCAGCTTCACTCTGTCCAGCTCTACTCTGTGAACATATCCCTTGTAAACTGTCATTGATGAGACTGTATTCCCTGATTTTCTCACCCACAGACAATCTCCTCGGAGAACGGATGGACGGTTTTCAGCAACCCCAGGAACCTATTTGATAAAGTTTTGCATTAGATACAATTTCCATCCAGCAAAACAAAATTTTTCAAGACTAAAATTTAGCACTGCACATTTACGGTACTTAATTGTTTTTGTCTGTATGGTCCACAAATTACAACACGTTGAAGCTACTTTCTGATTTGCCAGAGCAGTAAAGGGCCATTTCACGGCCTTTTGGGCAATTTCACAAATTTCACAATTCAGAACAGTTAAGAATCATGGAAATCTTCATCCTTGGCTTGGTACCTTGGCTTTCGAAACGTAACCATTTGTCATAAAGTTTAAAATCACCCATTATAGCTTAAATCCCTGATATAGGCCTAAAGCACCTGGGTCAAAAATTTCAGATGTGAAAAATAAAATATCTAAAACATAAATCAAAGTATAAAAGCCTTATATTTTTTTAACATTTTGTATGATTAGTTTTCCATTTTTCATGTCTCGAACTAGAAAATTAATCAAATTCCATAATTTTCTAAATTTTCAAGACTTCAAATCCCCTTTTAGATGGTGAAATCATGTATATTCTGAAAATCATGTCATTGCTAAAATTCTCCTCTATTCTTCAAACGTTTTCTGTGATTTAAAAAAGTAAATCACAGAAACGCCTGATCAAAAATCAGTCTTGGGTCATTATTAGGGAATAGCGGGAATCGCTGTGTTTACTCTAAAATCCAAGAAGAGTGATAACTAGTTCTCAATTCAAATGTTTTTACTTTCAGTACGAGGAGTTTTTTGTTGCCTTGGTCTTTGGTCATGGTCTGATTGTAGAGATTGTAGTTCTTGATGTCTTCTTCCATCTGTATCTCTTCCAAGTGAAGCAGCAGGTGAAACCGAGGGGAGTAGTTCTTCATGTCTAAAGCAGATTCAAGGAGCTTCCTGTAAAGAAATACAAGTAAAGGCATAATTTTATAAAAATACCTTTGACATAAAAATAAATAAATAAAATTTGTGATGAATTAGGCTAAACTCTCACTTCACTTGTGGAAGCTGTTGCCTGGCAGCTGGACAAAGGTCATTGGAGTCATCCATTTTTTGATAGGCCAGTTCCTTCAGATAGCTAGGGTAATTATAGTCTGCTAACTTCACTGTGGTTATCATCGGTTGGAGAGAACTGAAACAGAGAAAACCACCAAGATAATTCACAACAATGACAAATGAGAAAGAAGAGTTGTGGTTCTGTTTTTAAGCAGGCAAAGCAGTTCCAAAAACTATTCTTCCAAATAAAATAAGTATGAATATTTGAAGACATAAGAAAAGACTGTTGAGTTTATCAGTTAAATTAAAGAGCACATTATTCAGAAGAACTTACCTTGCTGGTGGAAGTCCCTCAACCACCTCTTTAACAGCTCGTTTTGGTTTGAACTTCGGGTACGGTTTATACGGAGCCACAGGTCCCAGCTCAGCACCCAAAGAGGTTTGGACCACCGCTTTTATCTCCCTGACGATGCAGAAGGTCACTGGCTTTGGCAGTTCAAACTGGAACTCAAAGTAGACCGTGGCAGGGAAATATCCGCACTCATTAAGGAAGTAAGAAAGGACGACATCATAACTTTCCCCTGTGGAGAGGAAAAACAAACCAGGGATGCATCTATCACCTCTGGTTTGCAGGTTTTTGTGCTTTAATGGGACAGATAAGTGTGTGTTTTCCTACCTGGGCAGAGGGGCAGTGGGTTGGCTTTGGTCACTTTCCTTACATCCTTCAAGTTGTAACAGCGAACTCTATCTAGAACTGTGTACTTGGTAAAGTAAACCATGTTTGCACCATTGTTTAAAATTTTGAACTTTACAACAAATGGTTGCATTTCGAAAGCCACGGTATGATGAACAACTCCGTCACTTCCTTTTGGGACTGATGTGATTTGTATTCCTTCCTTGTCGGCCATCATCTCCTTCCTGTTATGAGCCACACAAGAAGTTCATGTATATTTTTTCCAATAAAATCACTTTAAGAAACAAGGCATGAAAATAAAGAAGTTGCAATGATAATACTAGAAAATTTCGGAAGAAATTTAGCCGGGGCCTGCCAAGGCGCGCCCGTGGGGTTTTGGGCCCGGCGTCGTCACGCCACAAGTCGGCGTCGACGCTAAAGAACGCCGCGACGTGACCAGTGGCACGCGGAGAACCGCAAGAACGTTAAGCGAGGCGGACATGCACCATTCGGTACGATTTAAAATTTTCTCAAGGCTTTTATTTTGGAAGTTTTGTTAAACTTCATTTCAAAGGGCCAAACTAATCCCATGCGTAATAGTCCTTGGGTTAAAATAGTTATATAATGCTGAAAACAGCAATTACATGATGTAAAAATATTCAAGGTTTTTATTTTGAAATTATTATTATGCTTAATTTTAAAGTTACGAACTAATCACATGTGTAACAGTGCTTTGGATGAAAAAGTCATACAAAGACAAAAACAGCAATTGCATGATGTAAAAATATTCAAGGCTTTTATTTTGAAATTATTATTATGCTCCATTTTAAAGTTCCGAACTAATACCACGTGTAACATTGCTTTGGATGAAAAAGTCACATAAAGCCAAAAACAGCAATTACCTGATGTAACAACATTCAAGGCTTTTATTTTGAAATTATTATTATGCTCCATTTTAAAGTTCCGAACTAATCCCATGTGTAACATTGCTTTGGATGAAAAAGTCATATACGGCCAAAAAGAGCAATTACTTCATGTAAAATATTCAAGGCTTTTATTTTGAAATTTTCAGTATGCTTCATTTTAAAGTTCTGAACTAATACCACGTGTAAGAGTGCTGTGGATGAAAAAGTCAAATAAAGCCAAAAAGAGCAATTACGTCATGTAAAAATATTCAAGGCTTTTATTTTGAAATTTTTGTTAAGCTTCATTTTAAAGGGCCAAACTAATACCACGTGTAACAGTGCTTTGGATGAAAAAGTCACATAAAGCCAAAAACAGCAATTACCTGATGTAAAAATATTCAAGGCTTTTATTTTGAAATTATTATTATTCTCCATTTTAAAGTTCCAAAGTAATCCAATGTGTAACAGTGCTTTGGATGAAAACGTCAAATAAAGCCAAAAACAGCAATTACCTGATGTAAAACTATTCAAGGCTTTTATTTTGAAATTATTATTATGCTCCATTTTAAAGTTCCAAAGTAATCCCATGTGTAACAGTGCTTTGGATGAAAACGTCAAATAAAGCCAAAAAAAGCAATTACCTGATGTAAAAATATTCAAGGCTTTTATTTTGAAATTATTATTATTCTCCATTTTAAAGTTCCAAAGTAATCCCATGTGTAACAGTGCTTTGGATGAAAACGTCAAATAAAGCCAAAAACAGCAATTACCTGATGTAAAACTATTCAAGGCTTTTATTTTGAAATTATTATTATTCTCCATTTTAAAGTTCCAAAGTAATCCCATGTGTAACAGTGCTTTGGATGAAAACGTCAAATAAAGCCAAAAACAGCAATTACCTGATGTAAAAATATTCAAGGCTTTTATTTTGAAATTATTATTCTCCATTTTAAAGTTCCAAACTAATCCCATGTGTAACATTGCTTTGGATGAAAAAGTCATATACGGCCAAAAAAAGCAATTACCTGATGTAAAAATATTCAAGGCTTTTATTTTGAAATTATTATTATTCTCCATTTTAAAGTTCCAAAGTAATCCCATGTGTAACAGTGCTTTGGATGAAAACGTCAAATAAAGCCAAAAACAGCAATTACCTGATGTAAAAATATTCAAGGCTTTTATTTTGAAATTATTATTCTCCATTTTAAAGTTCCAAACTAATCCCATGTGTAACATTGCTTTGGATGAAAAAGTCATATACGGCCAAAAAAAGCAATTACCTGATGTAAAAATATTCAAGGCTTTTATTTTGAAATTATTATTATTCTCCATTTTAAAGTTCCAAAGTAATCCCATGTGTAACAGTGCTTTGGATGAAAACGTCAAATAAAGCCAAAAACAGCAATTACCTGATGTAAAACTATTCAAGGCTTTTATTTTGAAATTATTATTATGCTCCATTTTAAAGTTCCAAACTAATCCCATGTGTAACAGTTACTGAGTTAAATCAGTTATATACAGCCCATAGCAGCAGTAGTTCTAAAGGCCAGTTCTCAGTCCTGATCTGTTTCAACTGAGGATAGATAGAACTACAGTGATGCGTATTCGTAGTCCAAATCAGCAGCCAATAGCCTCTTGAGTTCCGTTGCTATGGCAAATAATGGTCTCAGCAGGTGTGAGCTCTGAGCTGTGAGCTCTCAAACACACAAGTGTGTTTGAGCAAACACACTTTACTGAAAAAAAGCATTGGAAACAAATCCTTCTTGTTCGGGAACCGTAATACATATTCGAAAAGCGTTTCGAGCGTATGACAGTTCAATGTGTCTTCTGCGATAGTCCCGAGATTCATATCTGTACCTCACTCAGAGCATTTACAGCGATGAGAGAAAGAAATGTTGTGCCCAGATATGAACCGAGATGGGCTGTCACTGTAATTTGAAGAAAAATGAGAAACTTTGGGTCGCTTAGAGGCAAATTGTGGACAAACCGTAACTGGTATCGACGAGCCGTCTTCACTTTCGAAGAGATCACAGACGTATCTACAAAATGAAATTTGAATGGCATTTCTAGGTGAATTTGTGACGACACAGCAAATCCTCAAAAATAGGGTATTTCTAGGATTTTTCCCATTGAGTTATAATGGGGTTTTTTTCGCAGTTTTTTGCGAATTATGTCGCCACGTTAAGCCCAAATCCCACCAAAAATAATAGCTCCAATGGCGTGAATTTTCTGCACGTTTTGATACCTCATTTGTAGGTGTGCACCCAGCGGTATGAGCCGCATTAACGGTTACGGAAGAAAAATAAAGAATTATAACTAGAAAATTTCGGAAGAAATTTAGACGGGGCCTGCCAAGGCGCGCCCGTGGGGTTCGGGCCCGGCGTCGTCGCGCCACAAATCGGCGTCGACGCCAAAGAACGCCGCGACGTCACCAGTGGCACGCGGAGAACCGCAAGAACGTTAAGCGAGGCGGACGTGCACCGTTCGGTACGATTTAAAATGTTGTCAAGGCTTTTATTTTGGAAGTTTCAGTATGCTTCATTTCAAAGGGCCAAACTAATCCCATGCGTAATAGTCCTTGGGTTAAAATAGTTATATAATGCTCAAAACACAAGTAGCTGATGTAAAAGTATTCAAGGCTTTTATTTTGAAATTTTCAGTATGCTTCATTTTAAAGTTCTGAACTAATACCACGTGTAAGAGTGCTTTGGATGAAAAAGTCAAATAAAGCCAAAAAGAGCAATTACGTCATGTAAAAATATTCAAGGCTTTTATTTTGAAATTTTCAGTATGCTTCATTTCAAAGGGCCAAACTAATACCATGTGTAACAGTGCTTTGGATGAAAAAGTCAAATAAAGCCAAAAAGAGCAATTACATGATGTCAAAATATTCAAGGCTTTTATTTTGAAATTTTTGTTAATCTTCATTTCAAAGGGCCAAACTAATACCATGTGTAACAGTGCTTTGGATGAAAAAGTCATACAAAGCCAAAAACAGCAATTGCATGATGTAAAAATATTCAAGGCTTTTATTTTGAAATTATTACTTTGCTCCATTTTAAAGTTCCAAACTAATCCCATGTGTAACAGTGCTGTGGATGAAAAAGTCATATACGGCCAAAAAAAGCAATTACATGATGTAAAAATATTCAAGGCTTTTATTTTGAAATTTTCAGTATGCTTCATTTCAGAGGGCCAAACTAATACCACGTGTAACAGTGCTTTGGATGAAAAAGTCACATAAAGCCAAAAACAGCAATTACCTGATGTAAAAATATTCAAGGCTTTTATTTTGAAATTATTATTATGCTCCATTTTAAAGTTCCGAACTAATCCCATGTGTAAGAGTGCTTTGGATGAAAAAGTCAAATAAAGCCAAAAAGAGCAATTACGTCATGTAAAAATATTCAAGGCTTTTATTTTGAAACTTTTGTTAAGCTTCATTTCAAAGGGCCAAACTAATACCACGTGTAACAGTGCTTTGGATGAAAAAGTCAAATAAAGCCAAAAAGAGCAATTACATGATGTAAAAATATTCAAGGCTTTTATTTTGAAATTTTTGTTAATATTCATTTCAAAGGGCCAAACTAATACCATGTGTAACAGTGCTTTGGATGAAAAAGTCACATAAAGCCAAAAACAGCAATTACCTGATGTAAAAATATTCAAGGCTTTTATTTTGAAATTATTATTATGCTCCATTTTAAAGTTCCGAACTAATCCCATGTGTAACATTGCTTCGGATGAAAAAGTCATATACGGCCAAAAAGAGCAATTACGTCATGTAAAATATTCAAGGCTTTTATTTTGAAATTATTATTCTCCATTTTAAAGTTCCAAACTAATCCCATGTGTAACATTGCTTTGGATGAAAAAGTCATATACGGCCAAAAAAAGCAATTACCTGATGTAAAAATATTCAAGGCTTTTATTTTGAAATTATTATTATTCTCCATTTTAAAGTTCCAAAGTAATCCCATGTGTAACAGTGCTTTGGATGAAAACGTCAAATAAAGCCAAAAACAGCAATTACCTGATGTAAAACTATTCAAGGCTTTTATTTTGAAATTATTATTATTCTCCATTTTAAAGTTCCAAAGTAATCCCATGTGTAACAGTGCTTTGGATGAAAACGTCAAATAAAGCCAAAAACAGCAATTACCTGATGTAAAAATATTCAAGGCTTTTATTTTGAAATTATTATTCTCCATTTTAAAGTTCCAAACTAATCCCATGTGTAACATTGCTTTGGATGAAAAAGTCATATACGGCCAAAAAAAGCAATTACCTGATGTAAAAATATTCAAGGCTTTTATTTTGAAATTATTATTATTCTCCATTTTAAAGTTCCAAAGTAATCCCATGTGTAACAGTGCTTTGGATGAAAACGTCAAATAAAGCCAAAAACAGCAATTACCTGATGTAAAACTATTCAAGGCTTTTATTTTGAAATTATTATTATGCTCCATTTTAAAGTTCCAAACTAATCCCATGTGTAACAGTTACTGAGTTAAATCAGTTATATACAGCCCATAGCAGCAGTAGTTCTAAAGGCCAGTTCTCAGTCCTGATCTGTTTCAACTGAGGATAGATAGAACTACAGCGATGCGTATTCGTAGTCCAAATCAGCAGCCAATAGCCTCTTGAGTTCCGTTGCTATGGCAAATAATGGTCTCAGCAGGTGTGAGCTCTGAGCTGTGAGCTCTCAAACACACAAGTGTGTTTGAGCAAACACACTTTACTGAAAAAAAGCATTGGAAACAAATCCTTCTTGTTCGGGAACCGTAATACATATTCGAAAAGCGTTTCGAGCGTATGACAGTTCAATGTGTCTTCTGCGATAGTCCCGAGATTCATATCTGTACCTCACTCAGAGCATTTACAGTGATGAGAGAAAGAAATGTTGTGCCCAGATCTGAACCGAGATCGGCTGTCACTGTAATTTCAGCAAAAATGAGAAAGTTTGGGTCGCTTAGAGGCAAATTGTGGACAAACCGTAACTGGTATCGACGAGCCGTCTTCACTTTCGAAGAGATCACAGACGTATCTACAAAATGAAATTTGAATGGCATTTCTAGGTGAATTTGTGACGACACAGCAAATCCTCAAAAATAGGGTATTTCTAGGATTTTTCCCATTGAGTTATAATGGGGTTTTTTTCGTAGTTTTTTGCGAATTATGTCGCCACGTTAAGCCCAAATCCCACCACAAGTAATAGCTCCAATGGCGTGAATTTTCTGCACGTTTTGATACCTCATTTGTAGGTGTGCACCCAGCGGTACGAGCCGCATTAACGGTTACGGAAGAAAAATAAAGAATTATAATAATATTAAAGAGACACTTTGTTGGGTGTAGAGTAATAGGTTCCTGCCATTGCTTTGCATGGCAGGCCCCAACTAGAAAATTTCGGAAGAAATTTAGCCGGGGCCTGCCAAGGCGCGCCCGTGGGGTTCGGGCCCGGCGTCGTCACGCCACAAATCGGCATCGACGCTAAAGAACGCCGCGACGTAATCAATGGCACGCGGAGAACCGCAAGAACGTTAAGCGAGGCGGACGTGCACCATTCAGTACGATTTAAAATTTTTGTCAAGGCTTTTATTTTGGAAGTTTTGTTAAACTTCATTTTAAAGTTCCGAACTAATCCCATGTGTAACAGTGCTTTGGATGAAAAAGTCATACAAAGCCAAAAACAGCAATTGCATGATGTAAAAATATTCAAGGCTTTTATTTTGAAATTTTCAGTATGCTCCATTTTAAAGTTCTGAACGAATCCCATGTGTAACAGTGCTTTGGATAAAAAAGTCACATAAAGCCAAAAAGCGCAATTACCTGATGTAAAAATATGCAAGGCTTTTATTTTGAAATTATTATTATGCTCCATTTTAAAGTTCCGAACTAATCCCATGTGTAACAGTGCTTTGGATGAAAAAGTCACATAAAGCCAAAAAGCGCAATTACCTGATGTAAAAATATTCAAGGCTTTTATTTTGAAATTTTCAGTATGCTTCATTTCAGAGGGCCAAACTATTCCATTGTGTAACAGTGCTTTGGATAAAAAAGTCACATAAAGCCAAAAAGCGCAATTACCTGATGTAAAAATATTCAAGGCTTTTATTTTGAAATTATTATTATGCTCCATTTTAAAGTTCCGAACTAATCCCATGTGTAACATTGCTTTGGATGAAAAAGTCATATACGGCCAATAAGAGCAATTACGTCATGTAAAATATTCAAGGCTTTTATTTTGAAATTATTATTATGCTCCATTTTAAAGTTCCAAACTAATCCCATGTGTAACATTGCTTTGGATGAAAAAGTCATATACGGCCAAAAAGAGCAATTACGTCATGTAAAATATTCAAGGCTTTTATTTTGAAATTTTCAGTATGCTTAATTTTAAAGTTCCAAACTAATCCCATGTGTAACAGTTACTGAGTTCAATCAGTTATATACAGCCCATAGCAGCAGGTAGTTCTAAAGGCCAGTTCTCAGTCCTGATCTGTTTCAACTGAGGATAGATAGAACTACAGCGATGCGTATCTGTAGTCCAAATCAGCAGCCAATAGCCTCTTGAGTTCCGTTGCTATGGTAAATAATGGTCTCAGCAGGTGTGAGCTCTGAGCGCTGAGCTCTCAAACACACAATTGTGTGTTTGAGCAAACACATTTTACTGACAAAAAAGCATTGGAAACAAATCCTTCTTGTTCGGGAACCGTAATACATATTCGAAAAGCGTTTGCAGCGTATGACAGTTCAATGTGTCTTCTGCGATAGTCCCGAGATTCATATCTGTACCTCACTCAGAACATTTACAGCGATGAGAGAAAGAAATGTTGTGCCCAGATCTGAAATTCTATTCAAATACATGGGAGAGAGCCTCAGACAGCCTCAGAAAATCCTGTCGCATGACTTTGCTCTGAAGCACCGTGACAGAAAACCGTACGGTCTAGATAAATTTCGAAAACATTTTACCGGAGCAGACAGGCGTATCAATGTCAGGACCGATTTTGATACTAATCGTGCGATATTTGTGGGCGTGATGGCGATTTCAAAAATGATTTGGGTTGAAAAAGTTGTCTTCATCTCTCACTCTAAGCAGCCAGAAACGCACTCTAACTTGAGCAAAAATGAGAAACTTTGGGTCGCTTAGAGGCAAATTGTGGACAAACCGTAACTGGTATCGACGAGCCGTCTTCACTTTCGAAGAGATCACAGACGTATCTACAAAATGAAATTTGAATGGCATTTCTAGGTGAATTTGTGACGACACAGCAAATCCTCAAAAATAGGGTATTTCTAGGATTTTTCCCATTGAGTTATAATGGGGTTTTTTTCGCAGTTTTTTGCGAATTATGTCGCCACGTTAAGCCCAAATCCCACCAAAAATAATAGCTCCAATGGCGTGAATTTTCTGCACGTTTTGATACCTCATTTGTAGGTGTGCACCCAGCGGTACGAGCCGCATTAACGGTTACGGAAGAAAAATAAAGAATTATAATAATATTAAAGAGACGCTTGTTGGGTGTAGAGTAATAGGTTCCTGCCATTGCTTTGCATGGCAGGCCCCAACTAGAAAATTTCGGAAGAAATTTAGCCGGGGCCTGCCAAGGCGCGCCCGTGGGGTTCGGGCCCGGCGTCGTCACGCCACAAATCGGCATCGACGCTAAAGAACGCCGCGACGTAATCAATGGCACGCGGAGAACCGCAAGAACGTTAAGCGAGGCGGACGTGCACCATTCAGTACGATTTAAAATTTTTGTCAAGGCTTTTATTTTGGAAGTTTTGTTAAACTTCATTTTAAAGTTCCGAACTAATCCCATGTGTAACAGTGCTTTGGATGAAAAAGTCATACAAAGCCAAAAACAGCAATTGCATGATGTAAAAATATTCAAGGCTTTTATTTTGAAATTTTCAGTATGCTCCATTTTAAAGTTCTGAACGAATCCCATGTGTAACAGTGCTTTGGATAAAAAAGTCACATAAAGCCAAAAAGCGCAATTACCTGATGTAAAAATATTCAGGGCTTTTATTTTGAAATTATTATTATGCTCCATTTTAAAGTTCCGAACTAATCCCATGTGTAACAGTGCTTTGGATGAAAAAGTCACATAAAGCCAAAAAGCGCAATTACCTGATGTAAAAATATTCAAGGCTTTTATTTTGAAATTATTATTATGCTCCATTTTAAAGTTCCGAACAAATCCCATGTGTAACAGTGCTTTGGATGAAAAAGTCATATACGGCCAAAAAGAGCAATTACATGACGTAAAAATATTCAAGGCTTTTATTTTGAAATTTTCAGTATGCTTCATTTCAGAGGGCCAAACTATTCCATTGTGTAACAGTGCTTTGGATAAAAAAGTCACATAAAGCCAAAAAGCGCAATTACCTGATGTAAAAATATTCAAGGCTTTTATTTTGAAATTATTATTATGCTCCATTTTAAAGTTCCGAACTAATCCCATGTGTAACATTGCTTTGGATGAAAAAGTCATATACGGCCAATAAGAGCAATTACGTCATGTAAAATATTCAAGGCTTTTATTTTGAAATTATTATTATGCTCCATTTTAAAGTTCCAAACTAATCCCATGTGTAACATTGCTTTGGATGAAAAAGTCATATACGGCCAAAAAGAGCAATTACGTCATGTAAAATATTCAAGGCTTTTATTTTGAAATTTTCAGTATGCTTAATTTTAAAGTTCCAAACTAATCCCATGTGTAACAGTTACTGAGTTCAATCAGTTATATACAGCCCATAGCAGCAGGTAGTTCTAAAGGCCAGTTCTCAGTCCTGATCTGTTTCAACTGAGGATAGATAGAACTACAGCGATGCGTATCTGTAGTCCAAATCAGCAGCCAATAGCCTCTTGAGTTCCGTTGCTATGGTAAATAATGGTCTCAGCAGGTGTGAGCTCTGAGCGCTGAGCTCTCAAACACACAATTGTGTGTTTGAGCAAACACATTTTACTGACAAAAAAGCATTGGAAACAAATCCTTCTTGTTCGGGAACCGTAATACATATTCGAAAAGCGTTTGCAGCGTATGACAGTTCAATGTGTCTTCTGCGATAGTCCCGAGATTCATATCTGTACCTCACTCAGAACATTTACAGCGATGAGAGAAAGAAATGTTGTGCCCAGATCTGAAATTCTATTCAAATACATGGGAGAGAGCCTCAGACAGCCTCAGAAAATCCTGTCGCATGACTTTGCTCTGAAGCACCGTGACAGAAAACCGTACGGTCTAGATAAATTTCGAAAACATTTTACCGGAGCAGACAGGCGTATCAATGTCAGGACCGATTTTGATACTAATCGTGCGATATTTGTGGGCGTGATGGCGATTTCAAAAATGATTTGGGTTGAAAAAGTTGTCTTCATCTCTCACTCTAAGCAGCCAGAAACGCACTCTAACTTGAGCAAAAATGAGAAACTTTGGGTCGCTTAGAGGCAAATTGTGGACAAACCGTAACTGGTATCGACGAGCCGTCTTCACTTTCGAAGAGATCACAGACGTATCTACAAAATGAAATTTGAATGGCATTTCTAGGTGAATTTGTGACGACACAGCAAATCCTCAAAAATAGGGTATTTCTAGGATTTTTCCCATTGAGTTATAATGGGGTTTTTTTCGCAGTTTTTTGCGAATTATGTCGCCACGTTAAGCCCAAATCCCACCAAAAATAATAGCTCCAATGGCGTGAATTTTCTGCACGTTTTGATACCTCATTTGTAGGTGTGCACCCAGCGGTACGAGCCGCATTAACGGTTACGGAAGAAAAATAAAGAATTATAATAATATTAAAGAGACGCTTGTTGGGTGTAGAGTAATAGGTTCCTGCCATTGCTTTGCATGGCAGGCCCCAATAAAGAGACGCTTCTCTCCGACAATAGTAATAGGTTCCTGCCATTGCTTTGCATGGCAGGCCCCAATTAATTACAATACTACTCCACATTTTTGGACTGTAAATCACACAGATTCGAACAAAACCCCACTTCTTGTAAAAAAAATGTTGCTTCCTCTCCATTAAGAATAAGTGTAAGCTTATACATATGCATAGATCTGTCATGATCAGTTTTGCTGGACCATAAATTGCCTCTGAAATTATTGCAATACATAATGTTTTCAGACCATTTCCAAGCATAGCAATAATAATGGTGCAATAATGCAAATTTAACCTCTCAAAATCAAATTTTAATTTTGTAAAGAACAGTTAATGCTGGACCTGAAAATACTTTAAATGTCCAAAATGGAAATAAAAATCATACGCAACCAAAACCATAAGTGAAATTATTATGAAGACTCTAAACAAAATTATCAAGCTCATTTTAAGTTATTATGCAATTAATTGATTTATTGCAACAAGCTTAGCTATACAAGATGTTTTTCATGGATATACATGTGCACATTCATGAATGCAAATATCAAAATGAAAAGTTTGTCTTTAATCTGTGACTTAGTCCAGATTATGTGTTATGGAGTAGCAGCTGTAACTGGTTTGTTTTAATTGTAACAAAGACTGAGATCGCCAGTGTGAATATAAGCAGGAGTGAATGGAAGAATAAACTCAAAACTTATCAAGATGTCATTTGAAACATTTTCACCATTATCCTTCAGAATTCTCTTCCTAACATGAGTTCATAAGTTTTTTTTGTGTTCTCAATGGAACAGTTAACCGGCTCTGTGTAAACGTCAATAAAACTGGACTTAATTTCCTCTCTAAAATCCAGCATAAACAATCCAACTTGTTGCTTATGCTTTTCTAGTCATTTAGTCCACTTTGTACATAATGTTTGATGCAGAAGGTGTGTTGCAAAGTGTGAACTCACTTTGCATTATTATGATTAAGCATACAGTTCGATTAAATTCAATTTTAATATAAACATCTGATCAACACTGATGTGATTGCAGGGCTTTTATAGATTTAAAGCCTCATTAGCATATAATCCTGGCTTCCATCAACAGCCTCCTCCCAGGTCGGGCATCATTTTACTGTGACCGTAGGTGAGGGCTGGACTGAAAATGGATCACCAAAACAACAGAATCACCTTTCATCTCCGCTCATTCAGCAAAATGCAATAAATTAACACCATTAAAGTGGACAAAAACCGGGAACCCCTTATTTGCTCCACCCTGCTAACACTCATGAACAAGACACTCACCCTTTACCCAAAAGGGACCATTTCACCTTTTATGTTGGTCGGAGCCCTCTGCTCAGTGTAGCAGTGGAGGACTTTACTAGAATCCTTTAATCACTTTAATTTAACTTACTTAGTTTAATTTTATTCAAAGTTAAACTCTTTAGGCTCAATGGTCATCTCTGCATCTAGATCTCAGGGAGTGAGTTACATCTTGAGTTATAACAGAAGTACCAACATGTGATTACCCACAAGAAGACTGATGTTTATGTTTACAAAATAACTACACTGAAAATGACTTCAGTTTAGAAATATGCACAAGGTAATGTCCTTAATGAGTAGGAGGAGATAAGAGAGGGATTACTTTTAACAAGTATTACACTAAAGGCTATGTTATTCAAATATGGAGGCAGACTTAATTCAGACCCTACTGACATCAAACACAACCTAGCCAAGATAGGTCAACCTTACATTTTGATGTTCAACTGGAATTGCTGTAAAGAAGCATTCGGCCCACACCGCCGCAGACGTCATGACCTCGGTGTAAATATGGCAGAGGAATAAAAAAAAAAAAAAAAATTCTACCAAGCTCATACTCTGGAAAATTTATGGAAGTCCAACAGTTTCCTTTAAAAGTCTTAGGGAAATGTATGAAAAATTAGATTATCTGGTTTTCTTTTTTCTTAACTCTGAACAAAGAATATGCATGTCTGGCAATTGTCTAGTGAGGATCTTCCAGGGTCAGCCAAAAACTATGCACACCTTTAGTTTTAAACTGGATAACTGCCCGTCTTTGGAAGTAGCTCTAATTTCCTATCCAGTCAGTGAAGAGCTAACCCCCATTTTGAGCCAATGAAGCAAACCTTGTGATATTTACAATCTCTCCTTATAGTCCCTCCTTCACATTAAAAGTGACTTTTGTATTTTTTAATTAAAAAATGTAACAATCTTCACAGTGATTTTTAGTTTTGTCAAGCGACAAGCAAACAAATCATTTATTTTAGAGGTTACCGAGACACAGATTTTGCCTCCTGCATTTCTGAAAGGCAAAGAGACTCTTAACATAAACCACACTCTATATTCAAATGATTAAATTAGCTGGAAGGAAGTTTAGGACACTTTTTTTGTTTACCAAACTACATGTAGAATATAAGGATGTACTACAGTTCAGCATTAAATCTTATTGATTACTGAAAGAAGCTATTGAGTCCATTACAATACTATCCGCCATCCTTCAGGTGGCGCTATGATTCCATTACACCGAGGCTCAACTAGAGTTCATCAACAGTTCGTGCATCTGGGGTTTTTATCTTTGTTTCTTCTGGACTTTATCATGAATTATGACCGCAAGAGAGTAGCCCTTAGATGATCTTCTAGATCTGCATACTGTAGTTTCAAATCAGAGATAAAAAGAGGTTTCATTCCAGGTGTGTGGCTTAATGACAAGAGAGCCTGTTTGGGAGTTTTACAATTCACTGCCTATCGGAAGGTGAGAGGTCATTCCATGGTCCATGCTGAAAGAAGATCTTCATTAGAGATGCTAATATAATAAAGTCCTTTAAAAGAACAAAATGTTCTGTTCTTAGGCCTTCTCCTGCAGTGTGCTGCGTCAGAAACAACGCTAATGCATTTTATTTATAATTCTCTTTATATATTGAGATCTCATATTCAAGCTACACCTACTTAAAAAGGACTTTCAGCTTTACCAGACTGAATATAAATATGACACAAACTGTATTTAGAGAATGGCAGCAAAACAGGAAGAACCAGTAAAAACTGATTAATTCTAATAAGGGACAAATAATCCAGGCAACATCCACCTTTACTGCACAAAACATGATTGCAACAATTTACCATGTGCTACTGGGAAAATTTGCACTTTAATAAGTACAATTCTGTTAAACATGCAATTATAAGGATGTCAAGAATACCTATGGGGGCTGACAAACACATAATATCTACAGCCATAAAAATTATTTTTTTAAATAGCACACTACTGTTTGTCATTTAATTGATAATGAGCATGTCTGCAAAGTGCTTGGTATGTGAATAAAGATTGCACTGGTCAAAATCAATTTTTACAACTCTGGTGACTTTTTCCAAAGGCGCCATTTATTTATCGTTTTACCTCGATACATTTCACTAAAAGCTGGTTACAAGAAGAGAACAGGAATGCTGATAAATCAGATGTGAAAATTTCCCCCACTAATAAGGATGAATCTCATCTTGAGACAAATGCAAAAAAAACATAAATGAGCTGTGTAGATAATAGAAGTGTATCTTCAGAAGGTATGCAAAGACAAAATCTAATTTTAGCATCTCTGGTGTTTTTTTTTGTTTTGTTTTTTTTAAATCGCCATGTAGTGACTTTACAACCAAGTTTTTAAGACTCCCCCCAAGGTAAAGTTTGACATTTTGCTAGTTGGTGCTTCCAGGAGTGTTTATTTCAACACAAAGTAGCCTTCATACTAGCCACCATCTATACTATAAACTTTCTTGTATTTTTATTTCAGTTATCTTTGCCATTACCGTTTTGACTTTTTTTTTTTAGTCTTATTTTAAATTCTTTACATATTTATTTTACTCTGGAAAACACCATCATCAAATAACATTATTGTGATATCTACCTTGCACTTAACTCAAAATAGTAAGAAGCTGGTTGCACTGAAACACACTGAGGATACCTACATGATTATGGGTTGCTGCTTATTGCTCCTATAAGCACGGCTGGTAAGATTTGATAGTATATTATAATTTCCTCACAATGTTGCTCTCTGTTATTATTATTGGACAGCTAAATATTGTGAATCTTTTTTTGTCAAAATATTTCAGTCTATTCTTCCATTTTTTAACCAAAAGTCAAGGAGGGAGTAAGTTTGACTTCATAAAGTGAAGTTTATATATATATATAAAAAAAACTGAACACACATGTTGGATTTTCTTACTTAACTTTCTGCTATTTGCAGCATTACTTGTGTGAGTGTCAAGGTGACCAAGACACTCACAAATCAGTCGCTTTTACTGTATCATGCTAGCGCTCTCTGGTGGACAAAGTATGAAATGGAACCACTTTCTACTGCAACTCCTCATTGCTCCACCTCGTTTATGACTTGATACTGCAATGGCCATATTGAATAACTGTACTTTAAGAAGGGTATGATTTAAACAGGAAGCTTTAAAAAAGAACATGCAAACAATTACTTGCATAGCAATTTTATAATGTGTTCATGTCTACTGCAGCTGAAGTTAAGAGGGCTTAAACTTTTCTGGACCAGTTATGAATTACTTTTAAAATATATTTTGTGTGTATTTACCAGTGATATTCAACTCGAATGATCAAGAAATTTAACAACTTTTTTTTTTTTAGACCTAGGCTACCAACTTAACACAGTGTGTAGGCAGCATTATAAACGTTATCATGAAGATAATGGGTGTTGGCCAACTATTGAATGCCCTCTTTTCAAGCCAAGACTTGTTGGAGCTTGTAGTGGATGATCAAATAAGAGCGTTTGGATTTTAAGTGTCTGTCGTTGCAATAAGGACGTTTCAGGAGCAGAATTCTGACATTGGCTGGAAGGGAAGGATAAATTTCGAGAGACAAAATTGCTTAGATTAGGGCTTATCGACTTTCTGGAGACTGGAGGTGTCCTTCAGAAAGAGATACAGCTGGCTAGTTCTCAGCAAACAGAGGCTGCTAAGAGGGACTCGCCTGGCACTGGTCGAGGTCAAGCAAGCGGGGGAGTCGTGGACAGAGAAGCTTCCCACAAGAAGTATCCGAGGAGTTGGGAGGAAGCAGAATAAAGCCAGGAGAGAAGTAGAAAGGAACTCTGGATAAGGCATACAGTGAATCGGGGCGTCAACTGCTCTCTGTCCTCCTGTTCTTATATTTTTCTGTAACTCCCTCTTACATGTTAATCATATTTACGCAACTGTCTTATTACTGGTTCGCTGGCTATAAAAAAAAGCTATAACACCTGTCAAAATGAATTATTAATGACTATTAGTTCATAAAGGGTTTTGAATACTTTTATTATTGATTGCTTTGATTACTTTACTCATGTATACTATATATCCACCGCATTAAAGGTCACAGCTTGCTGTGACACTAACTGCAGTTTCTGTGTGACAAACTGTCTGCCTTTTGGAGGTTGCTTCAACAAGAAATGCCTGACCACAATTGAGCTCACTTAGAGAGCCGACAGTTACTTGAGGCTCCTGACCTGCACCGGTGCAAACTTGTAAGTTGAACCAAACTACAATAGATGGGTTTTTCCATCTAACTGTCTTAGAGATTAAACTGATGATTTTGCAGTAGCGGATGTACATCAGCGGATGTACATACGTACGTACATACGTACGTACATCAGCGGATGTACGTACGTATGTACATACGTACATACATGGAGGTCAGTGGAGTTCTTTAATGCAGAGGTGTTTGTGGTTAAGGTTTCGACGTTTCAAGGCTGCAGGTGTTCCAACTGTGCCCTGTTTGTCAGAAACTGCCTGTACTTCCTGTTTTTTTTTTTCTTTTCTTGTGTGGTTAAGGAACTCAGCCATGGGCTGCGTGTTCGAATCTGTATAAGAGGAGGCCCCTGAGCGACAGACAACTCAGAGACTCCTTTGACACTCATGTGTGTTCAATCTTGATGATCACTGTGTGTTCAAATGATTTTCCCCGATTGCAATTGCTGTAATAAACTTGTACTTTTGCTCTGATATCTGCCTCCTAGATTGATGTTGCTTTAACACACCTTTCCATCAGAATAATGAACTTAGCTGTTTGGAAATATGTAGTCCTGCAAAAAGCAAACTGTTGGTTAACCAGTTGACAATAGTGTCAGCTTAAAAATCAGAACAAGAGGATATTCTGCATGAAAAGAATATGTACTTGCAAACTAAGCTCAATGAATTCTGATTTTACATTTTTATTTCATACCATCTGTAAAAATGAATAGACATTAATGATATAACACTGCCAATGGGTAGGATAATTGTTGCTTTACTGCGTGACAGGACAGCATTTGGGTTTTCTTTTAAATTAAAATATTTTTTTCAAGTTACTTTAAAACATCAATAAGACTGTTCTTTACATCTTAAATGTGTGAATCCATTCATTAAATTTAATTTGGGATTTACAAAATTCTTTGGTATATCTAGTTAAGTTATTCACCCCCAGTTTTAGGTGTAAACTAATTGAAACAATTCAAGTCGTTTTCATAGGATGGTTGAACATGTAGGTGGAACACAAGCGCATCTGCCTGCAAATGCGACAAACATACCTGTTTGTCTTCATCTTTTGAAGGATATCTGAACCCTGCTTCTTCTTTGGGGTCATTCCAGGCACTGTCTTTGTGGCAGAACCATCAGGTGACTCTTTTGTTGTACTTTTCTGAGTTCCTTGTACGTTTGTTCGGTGAGGACTGATTATTTTCTGCTGGTCAGAGGCTTGCTTCTTCTTTGAGGTCACTGCAGGGTCCGTTTTTGTTGTAAAGCGACCAGGTGATTCTCTTGTACTTTTCTGAGCTGCATGTCGGTGTGTTTGGTGAGGCCCCATTATCTTCGCTTGGTCAGAGGACACCCCAACCTGCAACAATAACACCATGCATCCTCTTTTTGTTTGTTCTGTTAACAAATACAAAAACATGTCCAGACTTGTCTCTAAAGAAAGTGAAGTGTCTTTTGATCAATACTTACCTCAGAATGGACATTTCTGTAGATTTTCCCTCTTACCATGTCGACATGGTTGAAAGTCCGTAGAGCGTAGAGAACAGTGGAAAAGTTTGGATGTTTTACTCCATTTCTGTGAACAGTGCGTGCAGCATGAAACAATCAAAACACCCACGGCTGCATAACGACATGTGATAAATACAGATAGTTTAAAGCTTACCTGAACCTAAACTCCTTGTTATAGATGTTTCGAAGCTCATCTTTGCTCTTACCGGATAATCGGTTTCCCAGAAATTCAATGAAGAGCAGACCAGACTGCAGTGAATGTATGAGCTTCGACATGTCGGCGTCCTCGCCAGGCCTCTGCCTCACCCTCCCTGATCGAGGAAGTTCAACAGCTGACCAGGGTTAAGCTAACTTTGAGGAGACGTTACTTTCGGCTATAACAGATGTCAAACTTGTTTTTAACAATGAAATTCGTAGCAATATATATGTAGATCTACTATTTTGTGTAACGTGCGCAAAGTCCTGACACTCCCCTTTAAGAGGCGGTGTGAAAATTGTACACCAGAAAAACGAAAACAGTCCATGGCACAATCATATGTTCAATCAAAGTAAGTCATTTCAGGGCAGAGTTTCACATCATTTAATTTATACAATAACCTCATCGTTACATACCCGTTTTCCTCTAGTCTTTTTTCACAAACTGCTCTCTTTTAGACAAAATAATGTCGACACTCCCTCCGGTGATTGTGACGTGTTAATAACGGCGTGCCCTTTGGACATACTTGAACGCGTTCATATATTTTTTCAAATAATTCCGGGCGATTATGATCATTTGTTAAATTGAATTTTTACTAGCTTGCAATCATGCAAAGCAATTTATGTGAACTCTGAAATAATTTTTTGTTTTTCTTTTAAATAAATTTCATTACACTCATATTTTACAGATTTATTGTTTTGAAATAATTTCTTCTGGAATGACCTCTAAATACACAAAATGCATTAACTATTAGTTTATACTCTTTTATATTTCAAGAGGCAGTTATTTTCTCATATCTCTGTTTTAATTCATCTTCCTCTCGCCCATTAACATTTTTCTAGAGTTTTTACAAATATAATTGAAGTTTTACTAATCAAAATCGTGTTTTCGTGTAGTTAGAGAGCATAATAAATTTGACCATTTGAGATATCCGAGTAATATCATCTTTTAGCTAAATCTGTGACACCAAAAGCCCTAATTCAGTTTTCCGAGTTTCAAAAAATAGATGAACTATTTCACAAATCGCAAACCTGTTTCCTATCCGTCGTCATTGCAGAATAATTCTGTCCAGGTTAGAGGTTATAGCTTTCCAACTGGATCCGTTAAAGGCCAAAAAACCTTAAATCGACCCTTTTCTTTTTTAAATTTCACGAATTGAAATTTGAATAAGGGGTTCACAGATGACAAGGTTGCATTTTATGAATATAAACAACTTTTAAAATTCAATTACTTTTAGAATTTTAACTACGGCTTCAATGTAGCTCACGTCAGAGCTTTTAATGCAACGAAATAACCCTTAATCAAGCGCCGCTCCTCTACGAGCACGTCGGAAGCTGTGAATCGGATGCCAACTTCAGCGTCGTTTGTGTTCTTCCATCCAGGGACGACCAGAGGCAGCACTTCTCCGTGGAGTACGGCTAAACGGAGAAAAGACAAACGGCGAAGGTAATTCGAATGTTACTGAATAAAATAATAACAAGGACATTGAGTCGGTATTTGATAAATGTCAGCGAACAGGGGGGTTTGGTGTTAGCATTTCATTGTTGCTGTTGTTAAGTAGCTAACATACAATGCTAACTTGGCTACGTGATTATCTGGAAACATTGGAAGATTGCACGTGTAAAAGTACTTTTAGAAAACTGAAAATGATTGGCTTCGTTATTGTAAAGGATACTGTTAAACTCTGTTCTGCTGAAAGTAGCTCGCCATTTGCAAACTAAGTGACCGCCGCGCGACCGAATGCAGTCCATATCAAAGCTAAGCTAGAGAGCTAACATAACGTCGATTTTTAAATATGCTTGTTACCAGCAATATAACACAATTGACCACCTGAATACTTATTAATTAAAGTCTAGACCTTTCGCATCTGTCGGTGTGCACATATTTAGTAGCTGCAAAATTATTGATGTTTTGTCATTGAAAAACACTTCATTTACGATTTTGAAGTTTTTCTTTTCGAGCTCATTCATTGGGCCTATAGTTTACACGATTGTATTATTTTTCTTTTAGTAGTTGTCCATGTTTGTAATGTTATAAGTAGCGTTGAGTATTTTGTTTCATGCCACGTTGTTGCTGTTCAGAATGAAAGTGTAGCCTTTCAGCTAATCTGTTCAGGTGAACAGATTAGCATTTTTAAAGAATGGGAGCACAATCTAAAGTCTTCATTCGTTTAGCCACGACTTCTCCCCAGACTGGCTGAAACAGGGCCAAAAGACCCAACGACTCTTGATGGCTCTGATGGCTCAAATTAGCATCCATTCTTCAATTGACAATGTGGTCGTTGACCGTCAGGCCAGAAGGTAGGAGTGTGAATAGTCCATGTTGGGGGTGGGTGCCAGAAGGTAGGAGTGTGAATAGTCCATGTTGGTGGGGGGTATCTATGATACCAGCAGGAGATCGGATCTCCTGCTGGTAATGCTGGTAGGTAATGCTCTTCAGTCTAGTTTTGAAGCATACATGAAGTGTTTTTGGAGAGATGTGACCTTTTGCAGCTGATGTTGTGCTGCATTATCCAGTCGAAGTCTAAGTCTAAGGAACAATTGTGCAACTGTGAGATGCGTTGAGGCTATTACCAAGGTACTTAAGGGTACTTACAATCCTTCAGGCCATTTGGACAATCTCTAGACTGCATAGGAGTGTTGTCTACGTGGACTACCTTCAGCGCTTCTAGTGTTAAATGTAGAGCGTAACATTTTCTTGTTAAACAGGATTTAACTGATAAATATGTTGCCTTTTTAACCGGTAGAGATTCACGTTTGTGTCAAATACATTGCAATGTTTGTTTGGATTTATGTATAGTTTTACTTATCTTACGTTTTGTGTTTATTATCAGTTCTTTGTAAAGTTGTTATTGACCACAAAAAACATTTGAAGTGACGTTTTTTTTTTCTTTATCTTGGATCTAGAAATTTGGATCTTCAAACTAGATGATCACTGAATCCGTCCTGGTACAACTTAAAGGTATGCAAGGGACTGGGCCCCAACAAAAACACCCTGAGAAAAACATTTCAACTTGCTATATTGTGCTGTATATGTGATGAACCCATAAACCCAAAAGCATGTTGTTTTTTTTTGTTGTTTTTTTTCCTTGAACTGCAGAACTATTTTCAGATTTGACTGAGTGTCTTTCCTATGGAGTTTGAGGAACATTCTTTAATTTTACACTCAAATTTTGAATATTTCAATCGCTCGTCAGCCTGTCATTTAATTTTCATGAATCCCTATTTTCTTCTGCAACAGCCGCACAATTTCAAGAGAAGAGGACATTTTGAACAAGCATTTCATTTCATTTTTACAAAACCCACTCGTCTGAATTCAATAAGAGGTTGAACGGTCAATTTACTTTTGGGTTGGGAAGAAGATTACTCAAAGTGTCGTGTCTATATTTTTTTTCCTAGCAATTACAACACATAAAATATGACCTCTCTATAAACCACTTACAGAAAAAAGTTGTACTGCAAAAGTAGAGTTTTCGTTCTTGACCTTTCCCTCAAAATTATAGCGGAAACTTAAAGTAATGGAGGAAATATTCTTTTTTGTTAATTGTCATAACTGAAATACAAAGCAGTACCTATATTTAAGATATGCCTCATTTCCACTGTGTTTTATAGCATGGGTCGGTGCAGGGACTCTTTTGTACTCCAGACAATGGTGTGTTGTGTGAGGCCTGTTGCTCTACCTTACCATACCATCATCCTATGAACCTACAAATGATGGGGGCCCAGGAATGGTGCGGTACTGGTCGGTTGTACGGTCCGGTTTTATAATGGAAAGAGACAATGTACCACATCAACCCACGCCGTACCACTCAGTGGAAGCAGGTCATTAATAGACGACCAATTCTCTTTTTGCATTTTCTTAACAGGTTAATTTACTTATTTGAAGGTAAATGCTCAAGATCAGATTCATGAAATACTCTATTCAGTTTTTTACTTAATCAAATAATGTGAATATTTAATAATTTTAGTTTGACCTTAATTGGTCTGCCAATCAAAGTAAGTCAGATTATTAGTATTTTGATGAAAGTCTAATGGTGGTACTTTAATATTTTTGGCATTCATGACCCCTTAAAGATTTGCTGTGAACTGCTGTCCCACAATTATTTATTTATTTATTTTTGTCCATGTTCAGAAAAAGCAAAGTTCTCTAATGTTTCTGGAGAGCTTTTGCATATTTCTTTAGGCAGATTCTTTTTGAAGTCGGTCTCTTCAGCGGTTTAATTGAAGACTTGCGTTGTTCGGCCCGCATTTGTTGCTCACTAGTTTTCACCACCAACTTGTCGGCAACGTTTGATTTTAGTTGACACAAAAGAAACAAAATGCAAAAAAAATTTTTTATGAAAACTGCCATGAACTCACTGCATAAATGTTCATTTAAAAATTCTTCTAAACTTTGAAACTATCCGCATTTCAGTTTGCTTTGTTGTGAATTTGATCTTCAATTTTTCATCCACAAAACCCATTTTGTTATGGAACTTGATCTCTCTTCTTACTCACTGACATGTTTCAGGATTGACGACAGTTGAAAGACAATTGTTTGCAAACAAACCGAACCTGTTCGAGCTTTTGAGGCGCACGAAGACAGAAAAGGATAAACCTCAAGATCTAGGCATGTCTCGCAGAAGAAGCCGCAGCCCATCACCAGGGCGATATTCCCGCACCTGCAGCAGTAACGATCCAAGGGATTTGGAGAGAAGGATTTTTGTTGGGAATTTGCCAACTTCTGACATGACAAACAAGGATTTGGAAGATCTTTTCTCTCCATACGGGAAGATAGTCGGTTAGTAAACCTACAAGCGTTCACTCCGCAGTTGTTACATGTGACGGATAACATCCGAAAAGCTGCCGCTGAATTTTATAGCTGTTTGAAATATTTTGAATATGCCTTTAACTTAAACATTATTTCTTGGTGGATGGTGGACAGACAATTTTGTGCCACTTAAAATATTCCTCTTCCAGGCGTGTCCTTGTTTCGAGGTTATGGATTTGTTCAATTTGAGCGCCTTGAGGAGGCTGAAGCTGCGAGAGCAGCTCAAAAGGGCCGAATATATAAAGGGTACAAACTAGGTAAGCCTTAATTGCCAAACATTTGAATAAATGGTTTCAATAAGATTTTTTTTTTTTTTTTTACAAATGCTAAAACCTTTGATGGACTCACTACTTCAAAATTCTCCATATTAAAAATCAGACATGTATGCTAATATTTAAATCATTTAAGACCAAATGCAACATTTTGCATGTAAATCTTACTTTAAAATGATATACAGTATTGTTTATGTGAATTAAAAGACCACTGTTTTAAATCAAATTACAGGTACAGAGTTTGCCACTACTAAGAAAAGGGCTAAACCCATAACTTTTAAATATTTGAACAGTTTTCTCCCCGGCAACAACCACAGTATTGTTATACTTATGTTTTTAAAATATTTCTTCAAAGTTCCAACCCACCTTACCTTGTTTTGTTTTTTTCATGAATAAGTTTTTGAGTTTACACAGCTGACCCTCCGTAATTAAGACTGAGAAGTATTTGTAAACTACAGTCAAAAGGACAAGCCTCTTTTATTTCAACATGTTCGGTTTGGGACACTGAAACTTTTTAAAGTCGAAGTTTTCTGACATACTGAGGATTTTTTGAGTTTGTGTAGAAAACAATAGTTTTCAAAAAGTAGTTCTTATTTAACATCGTTCTACAGAGCATGTTTAAACAAATGTTGCATTTGCTCTTTGTTGCATACTTTTTTTAATATGCAGAACAAACAATTTAATGTTTAGTAATACCATTCATAGATTTATGTTTAAAGAATACAATTACATGAATGCCTGATTTGTACATTATAGGCTCTATTCATGTCAGTTTTATTTAGTGGAAGGCACCACTAACTTAGAGGTTAGTTGCTCTACCTCTAAAGCACTAATCATAAACGTTAGCTTCCCTAAAGCACTGGATCAACATGGCATTTAGCTAATGTGAAAGGGTTAACTTCAGTTATGTTATATCTGCCTTTTAAAGATCCTCAAGCACCAATTTCATTTCTACATTATAGTTTCCATGTTCTTTAATTATCATAGATATTGGATTTATGTATTTATCTTGTTCCCTGTTGTTCATGTTTTATTTATTTCTGTATGATTCTTGATTGAAATAGTTATTGGGTAGGGAAAAAAGAACGTGAGATCATCAAAAGTCACTGCTGCATGAACAGTCCTCATTTAGATGTTGAAGTTTATTCAACTTATAAAACAGCCAAGTAAGGATATATGTGGAAAAATTTTATTATCGGGAAGTTAAGTGCACTATATGTTTTTAAAGTTAACAAAAGCACTAAACAAAAAAATAGCTCTGCTTTTAGCGAATTAGCAAAAGTGTGCCTACCACTGTTTATTAAAAAGTATTTTGCCAATTTTTTCTATCAAATTAAGTTCATCAGATGGAATTAATTAAATAATAAAAAAACCCAGCTTATATCTGAATTAACAAGTGGAAGTAGCTTGGGCGGAGACGGGAGTACCTTTTCATCCCACAGATTTGGCGTCTCGGTTTTCTGTGCTTTGAACCTTCGTCCAGTTTGCGTTTTCCAATTTGGATCCTCTCCCTAAGTTTTCATTTGGATCGGAAAAGGAATGATGCGGCCTCTCATTTTGCGTGAACAGCATTAGCTGGTCTACATGTCACTGTTGTGTTCAACGTTTGGATTCATTTATTTTCAGATGTAAATATGGCCGTGGAGCGACGACAAGCTAAACCTCTATCCCAGCAGAGCCCTCCTCGAAGGTAAAGTAACGTGAAATGAGTGTGAAGAACTACCATCGCCTCTCTATCGGTAAAGAGCATATGTAACCTTTTCATCACCTGTAATTTCTCCCAAGGGTTGAATTCAATGTTAAGGGAGCTATCTGACATTTGAATGAGTTCGAAATGGTTTGTTGACATGTCAACATTTTACACAAAACTAACTTGTCTTGATGAGTTGAAATAAAGAAGAGACACACATCTGGTGTAATTTAAAGTGTCCTTGTCTCAAAGATTCTTATATTGCTCACAGTGGAAATGTTCTTTGTGTGATTTTTGTCAAATTCTTGCGCCTAGAATAGATTTCTGTCCTACATCTGCAAGTAGGGTTTGCGTTGCTCAAGTCTCTTTTAAACAGACTCCTTGAAAACTCTTTAAAAATTTTGGCATTTCTGACTTTTTAACATTTAAAGACATTTGTCCTATTGCTCTTTGAAGAACATGACTACATCAACGTTCATTTGCTTTCTTTCACCTGTGAACAAGAAGCCAACTTAAGGATTCAAAAAATAAAACGAAATAAAGAAAACCTTCACCTCTATCTCCAGTATGAGATCCTTATCTCCTAATGAGTCGAAACACCGCAGGTATCAACACAAAACTTTAAAATTACCACTTTGTTTTAAGTAAATATAATCACTTCAACATATGTCTGAAACTGCTACAAGTGGATGGCAGTCTTACTTTCCACATGAAGTCTCTGCGTGACTATTGCGACTGGAAATATTTCACAACAGTATGAGGAAAAATCTCAGAACCTTCTTTCAGCCAGCTGACTGTCAGTGCACAGCAGGAGTTGGAGCATCTCAAAGGATTTGTATTGGAAAGCTGTGACGGGCAGAAAAATGGTTGTGGTTTTGAAACCGGTTGTGGTATTGTCTCAATCTCAACTGCTTTATCTCAACTGTAATCTCAATTTACCTTGATATTTTTCGTCCACTAAAACACAATTACTTTGGATTGAACGGTATTTCAATAAACCGTGTTGCGATGTGCCGAGGTTCTGCTTTTTTTGGCTTGGTATCGAAGGAATCGTTAAGAAATGGAAAGACTCCACACATTGGATTGAAGCTGTTTTTGCGCTCACTTTCAGTTATAACTTGAAGTTTCTAAAAATGAGTTTTGGTTTGAAAAACTCATCCAAGTGCAAATTAAAAAGACGTTATCAGAAAGGTGAGAAGAAAATGTTCTAAAATCTTCCAAGTAAAGTGATGCATTTGATTATGTTCTAATAAAAATGAACCAGAAGTCTGAAGTTAATATTTGTATTTTTTTTTGTGACTGACTGCATCACTTGAGATCTTAAAATCCAAGCCTGTTTATAAATAAAAATTGCCGCCAACAGCATTATCTGCTCTTCCACTTCACACTCTTGAGTTTTTCTAGCTCTAATTCTTGACCTCTCTCTCAGGCCCATATATGGCAAGGAGGGCCGGCCTCGCTCACGTTCACCTATTTATGGCCGTGACGCAAGAGAACCTCGGGAGAGCCGTGAGGGAAGAGACTCTGCTAGGGAACCCCGGCCAGGTAGCCACTCTCGTGACCCTGATTTCCGGTACCGCTCGGGGAGCAGAGACAAGGACGCCAGGGGCGACCCTCGGGACCCTGCTTACAGGTGACTGTTGACCCTCAGCTGCAAGCTGGTAAATACATTATGATGTTGCTTAAACATGTAATCTTTCATTTCAGCAGAGAAGATTATGACCGATACTACCGCAGCAGCAGTGGGGTAGAGGACTATTACAGGAGAAAGGATGAACCTTACAGGGACCCATACTTGGACCCCTGGAATGGACGTCGTGAGTCTGGAGGTTAGTAATACAATGCTCATAATATCAGCTGGTTCCACAGCTTCGTTCTCTTTGATGTTTTCACTCTCTGGTTTCCATTTGTTGACTCTATTTTCATTTAAAGCACTAATTCACAGAAACAAAGGTTATGTTTACTTTTAACTGTCGTTGTACAGTCTTTTTTAAGAGACACAAGTCTCTTGATAAAATCCAGAGACTTGTGTCTAGAACATCATTGGATTCGATTTAGCATTTAATCCCTTCATCCCATTTTTTTCCAATCAGTAGAAGATCGCGCTCGGCCAGAAGAGCGCCGTCGGAATGAACTGTATCGACAATACTACGAAGAACTCCAGCGGCGCTATGACATGGACCGCCCTGTTGACTGCTCTGTGATCGTTGTAAACAAGGCGCAGAAGTAAGTTCACAGTCGGTCCTTTACAGCATCAAGAATCAAACGCTTTTCTGGAAATCTTTAACCTTATCCTGGATATTTTCATTTCATATTGCTCCTGTGTTTGTGTTTTTGTGCGTCTCTTGCTTCTAAAACAACTGTAGGGAGTATGCAGAGACAGTCGGGCGAAAAGTCCGCGATTTGGGAATGGTTGTGGATTTGATCTTCCTGAACACGGAAGTGTCTCTCACCCAGGCTCTGGAGGACGTAGGCAGAGCCAGAACTCCCTTCGCCATCATCATCACTCAGCAGCATCAGGTGCACCGATCTTGCACTGTCAACATCCTGTTTGGTACACCTCAAGGTAATTTAAGTCAGCCGTGAAAATCTGTTAGTTAGGTCAGGCTCAAAAGGAGCCCTTCAGTGAATCATACCTTTCATTCTTGCATGTATTTTACATAACTAGAACATCGAAACATGCCAATGCAAGATGCAATGTTGCTGGTCGCCCACAACTATGACACCTACAAAGTGGAGAACCGAGAAAAAGAACGGGAGGAAATCGCGAGAAAGGCTGCCAAGATGGCGGATGATGTGTTACTCCGGGAGCCTGATAGAGAGAGCCATCCCATTTCAGTGCTCACCAGTATCACGCTGCTAGCAGAGAACAGGTATCAAATAATATATGCTCAAACTTTAAAAGATGTACTGAAATTAAAATTGTGGCTTCTAATGCTGCATTCTCACAGCAGATCATAATTTTATTTAGGTTTTTTGGGGGGGGGTTGCGTTGACAGTCATGACAGTCATGAATGATGCAACCAAAATCAGACTTCTATGTGAACAGTTCATGACCCCAAAGTGGCTCGCTGTTAGAATAATTTTATTATCATTGTTACATTAGTAGTGTTACTAGGGTCAGCTATTGTGAACATGTGTGTGAGACAGAGATGACCTCCTTTTAACCCTTAAAACATGTTCTTTGAAGATGGTCTTCTGAGAGTTTCCTTAGTCGTAAACCTGTGTTTGTTTATACTCTGTGCCCCCCTACGTAGAGATTCCTTAGTCGTAAAACTGCTTTTGTTTGTGTTAGTTCCTGGGGGGCTCCTAATCTTATCAGCACCAGCCCCCTTGCTTTTGTTTTGCTAATAAAAGGCAAGTCCTACTGCAGAGTTTCAGAACACATGGTGAGCTGTTCAGAGGAGCAGTTCTCTGTCTTCTCCTTTTGCAAAAGCTTAGTTAAAAACTCATAAACGTTGTCTGTGGTTCTTTCTTTGTATTTAGGTAAACAAAATACCTATCACTCGCATTAACAAAAGAAGAACTTAGATGCAGCAGCACAATGTTTTGGGAAAGTAATGATGGATGTCGCTGTCCATGGTTTGATTTTAAAGTTGTAGATTAGTAGGAGCTGAAAGTATTGTCACAAGATCACAATGAGAAGAAGAAAGTTAGGAGTAGAAATGGCCTTTTGTGGAGCGTTGCTTGCAACCTCTGTAGAGAAGTTTGTTTGGATACATACGCTGAACTATGAGTGGTGGGATTGAGATGTGATTCGCTTAAATAGCTGCTCCATTGACCAAGTCATGCCAGTTTGTATACAAAAGCAATATTGGCACTGGTCTCACAGCACCTCACAGTTCACCAAAAGTTGTCAGTCATTCAAAAGTGTTGAATCTATAGCTCTGACTACAATGTCTAAAAAACACTGCATATATATATATGTATATGTATGTATATGTAACCTATTGGATATGTATCTAATTTATTAACAATTGTGGAAGTAGCAGTAGAGGGTGCGTGAAAAGATCAGAATGGGGTTGTTCAGACTTCAGTGAAAAAGTCAAATATGGGTCACATGAGGCAAGATAAATTGGGCTGGAGTTTTCTTTGCCTGCTGTGTGAACGTAGTCCAAGAACGAGGTTGTTATTGGATGTTTTTCATCTAGGTTTTTAACCCCAGAGGAACTGGACAGCCTCATTGCATACATGAAGGATAAAAGAACTCGTCTTGTAAGAACCTCTGAAGATCCTCTGGCAGGTAAATACCTCATTTAAAGACTGTTTCAAATCACTACCACTTGATAGTTTTAAAATGGTATGCATTCTTTCATGCTAAACGTATACTAAACAGTAAATCTGAATTGTCAACTTTAAGCTCCTGCAGCGCAGCATCGTGACGTGGTGCCATCGGCTGCGGGACTCACTCCATCTACACTCAGCACCGCCCAGCCAAGTCACCTGTCGACCAGTTCCAGCGCCTCGACAAACCCGAGTCACCAGCAGGAGCTGCAGGCTAAAATCCTCAGTCTGTTTAATAGCGGCTCCAGCCCCATATCAGGATCCACTGCCGTTTCCCAGAGCGCCCCTCAGTCACACTCCTACAGCTCACTCGGTCCCTCCCCGTCCCAAAATCCATCCCGTCTGCCAATGCCAGGGATGGCTTCAGGTGGATCCCAGGGTTACGGCATGTCACTGTCCCGCTTACCCCCTGCGTCTACCACTCAGAGACCCCCCGCTACCACTTCAGGTATCAATTTTGACAACCCAAGTGTCCAAAAAGCTCTGGACACACTCATTCAGAGTGGGCCATCTCTGAACAACCTGGTGGGCCCTGGGTCTGCTCCACCGATGCCCCAGAGGTCATCTTCCAGTATGGGGCAGGGTCCCCCCCCAATGTCCATGTATCCTCGCCATTATTGAGACAAATGAGCAGTTAGAAGCATTTACTGCAACTTTTTCTGTGATAGATGTTGTTAAACGACCCTGGCGATGTTTTGTAAACTTTTTAATTTTCTCCTCATTTTTGTGCAGTTGAAATTTGGAAGGGTTGCTTAAATTACATAATGGTTAGTCTTTCAGTTTGCCTGAAATCTTTTACAGAATCTTTTATTGTGTGTAATGAACAACAGAGCTATGGAGTATGTTTTTCTTTGTGATAGTGATGGTTCTTTTCAGCCCTGAGTTTGTTTAATAGTTTTCCATTGTGCTGGTCAATCTGTAGTTTTGTTTTTATTGTCAAAACAACATGATTAAAAACTGCAGACACACATTCTGTAGTAAAATGATATTGGTTTATTGCATTTTGTGCTGACAAATCTATAAAATGGAACAGGAATAGCCAGAAGCTAGAGAGATAAGCATTTGAAATATGGATAAAACAGCTTTTTCCTCTTTTTTTTTTTTTTTAAATGTACCATGAGTCACGATAGAGAATAATACATAATTTTTTTTAGTTTAGAATATTTAACTTACACTGACACAGAAAATAAACACCTCAACACTATCTGATTTTATTTACATGTAGTCCCTTCCCATCCATGCCCGTTAACCACCCCCACCCCCAGCAGTTACAAGTGCACGTGTACACACATACACCCCCACAGAACTGAAAGGAACACACTACAGCGTTACCATTAGACTGGGGAGGGTGTTGAGGAAAAGTCCTGAACAATTCAAATTTTATATCCGTGAAACTAAACAGGTTTTGTGTGTATGCCGATTGAAAACAAATTCGCATCCATTTTTTGTTTTCCAAGCATCCATACAAAATATTGTCAAGTCTGGATAGTGACAAGGTTCCTCTTGGGGAGAATCAAATAAAATCCTTAAAACTTTCAGATACTAGAGGTCCGAATGTTTTGGGAAATGTGCATGTCATGGTAATTTAATTCTAATCAGTCTAAGTTAGGGCTGGCGTAGATAATGGAAGCAAGTTGGGCTGTCTTCAAAGAACATATGCGCAAAGTGCCTGCACTAAAAGCTTGTGCTGCGTTCCAGCTTTACTCGTAACTGGAAAATTTCAACTTCCCAGTCAGAAAAATCAACTGGAACTCCGTCTGAAGTCGGATTTCCCACTGGGAATCTAGGAACTACTCCAACTATCCCTAGTTACAAATTGTAAGGCAAACCTTGCATCAACAGTACTAAGATGTGGTTGAAACATGGTAAGACATGCATTTAACAATGTGTCTAAAATGTTACATGTGGTGCCTGCAACTCTAAACTGAACAAATTAAAAGAGACGCTTGCTTATGGGAAGTAAAACTTAAAATTATGATAGAGCTATTGTACACAATGTCTACGGGTGTTGCCATGTTGAAATTCCGATTTAACTAGAATCGGAATTTACCTCGGGTCTGACATCAAATCCAGCTCCAAGTTCCTACTTCCCAGATAACTGGAACGCAGCCTTAAAACATTTTAGATCTGCCTATGCTCAGACACCTGTTCCCATTTCCATTTTTCTGTGCCAGTTAAAATAAAGCACATTTCCCAAAATGTCACATAAATTTGGAGATCTTGCATCTGAACTGCAATTAAGTCTGATTTTGGTCAGGCAGCAGACGAGCCACCTGTCAACCAGCTTGTATTAAAATTTACCTCACATATTTGCACATTTTAAACTGTTATTAAATAACAGTTACTACTCATTTTCCTAGAGACTGGAAAACACAATTTTCCCTTGTCTATCCATTTCACTGGAAAACACATTTTCATACTTAACTGAGAGAAACTTTAGCAGTTGTTTTACTTTTTAATAACTGACACAACAAGAGAACCTTGTGGATAGATCTACCATTTAAAAAATAGATTATAATAATATCCATCTTGGATACAACAATAGGCCAGTCCTAATGAAAGAGAAAAATATACTAGAAATCAAAGTTTCTGACTGATACAAACAGAATACTTGTATATCACAAACATCCAATATATTTTCAGCACACTTTGTTCAGGGTAGTTGCATGCATGCACTGAGTAACACAACATAACTGGAAGGTGGCTCTGCTTGGACAAAAGCTTGAGTTTTTCCTTGTCTGACTAGATGACATTAAGTAAAATGCAAAAGATAGTTATGATCCTTTTTTGGATCAGACATGTTTGTTTGATGCCGCTGTGATCCACTGAAGGGTGTGAGTATTAGCCATGTCCCTTCTCTGCAGTGTTCTGGGACTTGATTTTTTTTTCCTCTTTGATAGTCCCTAACAGGACATCCTCCTCTTCCACCTGGCAACAGATGTGTTTCAGAGCCCTTAATATCCATTGAAGAATGGAGACTGGGTAGTGATCACCCGCAGGTGTTGTTTTTTTCTTCTTCATGCTACAGTTGTGCAGGTGACGAACATGATGTAAAGTTGTGGATCTGTAAAGCGGGGGGGAGTAGTTACATGCTGGGTTTTTTTTAGTCAACAAAGTCCAAGCAGAGCCAGTACCAGAATTGGAAGCGCGAGTTTTATATTCTTTGATAATTTTTCAGAATTATACTGCAGTCACATTTAAAATACAATGCTGGGGTGGTTTTTTGTGGCTGGGATGGTGGATATCAGGGGTGTTGTGATGAAGAGGGAGGGGGATTCTGGGAGGACTCACCTCACAGATTGAGTGACAAGCACAATAAATTTAACGGCTACTATTTTCTTTTAAAAGAGTTTTCTGAAGAGAAAAAAAAATGTGTGCATGCTAAAACGTCCAATAACTTAGTCTGGATGGGGATAAATAATATCAGCCTGTAATACACTCTCTTGCCACCAGAGGTCACTCTGAGATCGTCTGCAGAGCACGTTCTCATAGAGCTCTCCAGTGCTGCAGACATAGAGGGCTCCCTAAGAGTAAACTGATCTGGTGTCTCAGCCACATTCAGGTTTAAAACCCAAAAGTCCTGCTGATAAAACTGGAATTATGACAGTGCCGGTGCTGATGTAAAGCAAGCAAACAAGCAAAATCTGAAAAGAAACAAAAGCAAAAACAATATTGCACATGATCTTACAAAACTCAGACTTTGTCCACAGTGATAGAACAGTGTACGATAAGACAACACTAGTATGTTACAGTGTTTCAGATTTATGTGAAATATATTTACAAAAGTGAAATGACCCTTTTAAGGCCCGTCGATTCGCAAACATAATCTCCTATTATGTTATGTAAAACTACTTGAGAGAGATTGAAATATAACAAGTAAAGTGAACCCATATTTTTTCATCCTTTTTTTTTTCCTTCAAACAATTTTTTTCAAGGTTTCACCAAACTGTGTTCTCAAAAATCGTATAACGTATTGAGAATACCAGGCCACTTTCACTCCGACCGCTTCACCTTGAACATGTAAGTTAATCACTATAGAAAACCACTGAAACAAATATTGCCACATAGTACCATGCAAACAGCAGTTATAAAACATTTAGAATTCCATAAATAAATTTTCAGTAAACCTCTCCAATAAACTTGAAATATCTTTTTGAATAAATTTAAAAGGCTCAGATGATGCAGGCGACGCTGTAGATGGTCCTAAAATAACTGAAAAACTGCGAGCAACTCCCTCTTTGTCCGTGACGGGCATGTAAAAGGAAAATCCACATGACTTGGCACTCAATCTTTGAACACTAGAAGAGGAGTGGTTTGTCTTTTTTTTATTTTTTTAAATAATATAGCAGGTGTCCAAAGTTTAAAATTGATCAAATACATCAGAAATTCTTAAATTTAAACAGTAAAACTCTAGTTCTTTTACCTTGAAGTTGCCTCACTTGTCTGAGGGATAAAATATAATTATCATAAATAGAGCAGTGAGAAAGTCAGGGAAATGGTTTACTCTCACTTATGGAATATTGCATCAAGTTATTCATTGTAATATTTCTATTAAAACAGAACCCTGTCCAGAGGTCACAGGCCAAACGTGTACAGGTACAGCCTCGTGTTGTTAGATAACCACCAGCAGCACTGATATGTATGTCTATACCTCTTTTCACGTCGTCTTTAGAGTTGATTCATCTCTATTTACAGTACAAATAAATCTATAGATACTAGCAGCATTCACAACATATGATCAGACATTCAAGCAACACTAAAAACGTTAAATAACATTTTTAAATAGTTCTATAAACTAATTTGTTTTGCTTCCCTATACTATATATATATTTATATATATTTATATATACTATGTATATATACGAATTTATATTTATACTTCTACTACAAGTGCAAATGACTAAAAATAGTTTCTTTAAAGAAAAGAAACAGGAATAATAAAAGTAAAGTGACAGAAGTCCTTGGTCAGAGTGAGATGATTCTGGATCGTACGAGACTTACGAAATCTTTATATACAAAATATTATGTGTAAAAAAATAAATAACATGATCACGTGAGTCCAGATTTGCAACTATTGCACATTCCTTCCAAGATGCACTTTTGTTTTTCAAATTTGCTCTCGAGTCGTTCAGATGTGGGGAAACATGTAGCTCAGATCTTCACCAATCTCCGGGATATAAAATCTGACTGGAGAATCTACTGCATAGAGTTCCTTCTTGTGGACAAAGTGAGTTTCGGAGCTACAGAAACCATTGTCCTCCATTCTTAGTCTCTTTATAAAACCCTATAAATAAATAACCAACAGATGTTCAGCATTTACAGCCTGATTTGAGCAGCTGTTTTTTTTTTCTCTTTTAACTGACTGAACATTCAGTCTTTATTTATCTACAGGACCACTTTCAAACTAAAGTATCTTTACTATTTTCACTTTTTTTTTTTTTTTACAACACTTTGTCTCATATAGTGGAATTTGATATAGCTTTCTTCACTATTTCTCTGAAAAATACTTTGATTTGGCACATTAATGTATAAGAATTTGTCAAAACAGGTGATTTATCTCTGACAATCAAAGTGACATAAATATTTCTCTAGATGAAAAAATAACATTTAGTGATTTTGTTTTTCTTTAAAAGCATCAAAGTCTCACTTGTCGCACAGTGGTGAAGAGTGCAGGTGCTTTTCCTAGCAATGATGTTTACCATAGTAATGGGAGCCAATAAATAGATAAAATAAAATAAATAAATAATTTTTTTTTTAAAAACAGCATTTTTCAGTGTTCTTTCTGAGCGAAGGAGCCTTTTTCTCTCCACTTAGAAGCTTTTCAGTTGGTCACAAAAATACTACACTCATACTGAACAACGCATCAGAGCTTGTACATTATTTACAGTGAATCACACAAGGGTTCGAGAGGTGCTGGCGACGATAACATCCTCCTCCTGCTGGGGGGGACTTTGTAACTGTCTCCCCACTTTGCTGGGACCCCAGCCTTCTGCTAGGAGACTATATTCACAGTTTAATTACGTGTCAATCTCAACAAACTAGCCTTGTACTTTTTTTTGGCACAAACAGTGGCCGCAAAGATAAAACAGCCACTTAGAAATGAGCAGAAAAGTCTCGGGTGGGGGATAGAGAGGGAAAGAAAGAGGTGACAGTAACAGAACAAGTGGAGTAAAAACATACACAGCGGTTGAAAATGTCATGCTAAAGAGTGAGCAGGTTAAAGATAAGACTGCAGAGTAGAGCCACATTTTAGCCTCCTGGATTTAAGTGAGTTTCACAGTTCATACTTCCCCAGCTGTACTCTCCTCCGCCCTCCAGCCGGTGATCCTGACTGCGGATTGCAGAGTCCGTCATGACAAAGGCTGCCGGAAGAGTCCAATCACCACAAGGAACTCAAGAGATCTAATCCTACAATGATCTCATTTCAGATTTCAGATAACGCTTGTGACGATTAGAAGCCATGTCTGTCCCACTCTTGTGTTCAGAAAGACAAAAAATAAAAAATAAATAAATAAAAATACAGAGATTAAAGCAATAACAGACATATACATGCAGGGTTTTTCACACTTCAGCGAAGAACCCGCACTCGCCAACACCTCATCCCAACCGAGTTAGAGTGGATTAAATGGAAATATGAATGATTTCATTTTCAGAGTTTGCAGAGGGAAGGTTTTGGATTCGTCCGTCTGTGGGTAGAGCAGAGGGAGAGGCGCTGAAGCTGAGCGGGGCTATTTGTTGGGTGTGAGAACACTACAGCACAGAAATAAACAGGACCTCATAATGAAGCAATGCTGATGAAGAGGTGAGAGTACAGCTGGAACAGAGCAAGGGGAATGTAGCGGGGGCAAGGGTGCTGCTCTTTCAGGAATAGATAGTGATGACCTCGCGGCCGCCTCCGCGAACCAGGAGGACTCGGTTTAGACCGTCGGTGAGGACCTCAAGGAATTCCATGTCTGTTAGGTTAAAGTTAAAGAAACAACTGGAGGAAAATTTGCTTTTCAGTTGGGATTTTCAACCTCTTTTGAAGGTTATTGTTTCACCCTCATGAAACAATAACGAGGGGTAAAAAACCCTGAGTTTTTTACTCTGTCGCGGTCCAGTGGAGTTGCACTGACCCCGTGTGCACTTTTACAAGTTTTTTTTTGTGTGGTTTCAAAAACTGTAAGTGCGGCAGACAGCTACCTAACGTTTTGGGTAACTTGTTTGAGTTAATTCAGTCTGGAAATGTTTTAGTCTATTCCCAGCACCAAAAATGAGGACTTTCTTCAAAAATACCTATCTTCTATTAACCAAGCTTATTAAAAAAATATTAATGTACTTACTATGAAATTCAATTAAAAGAAAATACGGCTATTAAAAGAAACATACTTAGTGCCTAACAGTATCTATTAAAGAAGGTTTTCTCTGATTTAATTAAATCATCACTTCAAAACCTATTTCAGTGTTTGCCCCTTTATGCTTCTTTACTCACAACGATAAACAGCAAACTTGTCTGTGCTCATTTTTGCAACATTAAATAGCCAAAAGAAAGGAATATTTTTCTCTGTATAGAATTGTATATCCTGAAATGCTTTTTCACAGTGAATACAAATATCTGTACTGCCCTTGTCAGGTTAGTCTACTGGTGGTCTGTATGACTGGTGGTCTGTATGAACCTGTGTCAAAGACACGCTAATGTTCTCCCAGCGTTTTTGGTTGCTTTCATCATGCTGCTAAAAAGGGAGACACTCTTTTTTTACACTTTCTATTTGAGATTTCTATGATGAAAACTGTTCAGGTTCTTTTATCTCTGAAGAGAACTTTTTAAAACCTCCCAGCATGTCTTAACATCACCTCACAGACCAATTTTTTTAGTTACTCCATTTCCCAGATGTTTAAGTCTTGAAGGAGTCCTGTTGGTTTTATGGGTCCTCCATTTCAATTAGTGGGACCACAGAGTCTCTGGCTTCCACAAAGCAATAGAAGCAGAGTTATAGCTCTTCTCCCTGATTGCTGCAGTGTGACCACAGAGATCTATAAAAAAAGCTACAGGTATTAGATTTTATCCTAGCATGCAGAAAAAAAAATCTGAAAATATAGACGCAAGCAGTTCTAAAAGCTACAGCTAAGAGTCCGAATATTTTTGGCAGTAAAAGTTTTTCGGTTTTTGCTTCTTCATACAATATGGAGGTGGGAATTTTTACAACCCCGGGGAAATATGCCAAAGATGTTTTAATATAAATTCATTCTTTCTTGCAGCATCATAATCTTACAGTGAAAAAATAAAATAGAATAAAATTCTACTTCTATGTTAAGTTAATGTGTTGAGAAAAATATTTGTTGATATCCATGATTATCCCTTCAAATAAATGTAATTTATAACATTTATTTGAAGGAAGAATTAATTCATGGTTTCTGTAGGCGTCACTAACTCATATTTAAGACTTTTTAAGGCCATTATGAATGGAATTCAGACCTATATCTCTGCAAAACTCTGTTAACAGCTCACAAATTCGCACTTACCCATGGTAGAGACAAAAGGGTAATTAGCTATCATGGGTATGTTAGCAGCTAGTTAGCAATAGCCTCAACTTTCTCGAGTCATGCAACGAAATGAAGATGTTTGAGTACGACTCAAACTTCTGCCTAATAGAAAAGTCCCAAGAGAAAAAAATACATTAGATATACAAGACTAAATAGTCCTGCCAAAACTACATTTAAGACATGTGATTGATGTACTAAAGTCTAACTTATTTTTAAATAAATTTAGGACATTTTTAGGCCTTAATTTTAGATATGTCAGTCTTAGGGAACCGAATGGCCTGGTATGCACTTTGGACACTCCTGCATTCGATTCTCCTGATGAAGGATACAGTTCTCATCACCTGTCCGGTTCCTGGGTGCCCCTGGCATGTTCAGGAGAACTAGCTTGGCCTCTGAGGACTTTTTAAGGATGACTTCATTCAGCCGGAGTGCTGTGTGCATGCGGCGCACATTAGATTGGTTCCTGAGAGGAGACGAGACGAGAGAAAAGGTCAAACTGATTCCCGCTGGTTGTTTCAAAGCGTCTTGTGATGCTCAGAGGTGATACAGATGGCAGATGCACATTCGCACGTTTATTTTTATAACATCCTCAGCTTATCATGTGCCTGACTGGATGGGTATGAGATGTGGATTCATGAAATGAGGTTCATGGGGACTTCAGTACTTACAGGTTCTCCCACTCTCTGCAGCATTATAAGAAGAGAAATAAATCTTTAAATAAAAAAATATTCTTAATTTTTTTTTTAGAAAATGTGAACCCACCTAAAAACAACCTCAACTTCTTATGCTTTATGGGGAATGCATTTGATTTCCGATACGACACAGATATCTGGAGCTTAATATTGGTCAATACCGATCTGATACAAAAAGCCAGCACTGAATTGAATTAAAATGTTTCTCTTTTTTTTTTTTAAAACACAAACATAAATGTAGCGGATTACAAATTTATCTGATAACTCTGCCCCAGTACAGCACATGCAAATATGCCAATAACTTCACACTCTTGGTCAAACATGTAAAAACTAAACAACTTTAATTTGTTCAGTCAGTTCAGTTAGGAGTATAGCAGCCAAGGTAAAATAAATAATAAAGAAACAGACAAAAACAATAGGTTAACTATTTTTTTTCAAACATGCAAAAAAAATGAACTTCAACAGACCTTTCAAATGATTCAGAAAGGATTTCTTAATATAATGTACAAGTAATAATAAAGAATGGCGTCACTCAGAGCACAAAACATAGAATAAAACTTAATAGGCATCCCATTATGAATTAGGCACATTGTCACCGATACCTGATCTAGAAACTTTTTCTATATCAGGACCAATACAGATATTGATATTGGATTGATGCATCTCTAGCTAATAGGTCATAGAGCATGGCTAGGTACTCACGGCTTCATGTTGAAGATGTCCTTGATGTCATCTTGTGTGGTCACTCCGAGAGGCTTGGCTGCTTCACCGTCACACTTCTCCGTCCAGGTCCTCTGGATCTGCTCCCCGGGACTCTGAGCCTCCTCTCCGGGGGTCAGCGGGGTCGCTGGGGTGGCGGGACTGGCTGGGGTGGTGTTGTCATGGATGAGCTGGACCTGAGCAGGGGGGGATACAGGGGGAGAGGCCGACTTTGACTAATGAGACGAGAGGAGAAAGAGGACGAATGTGGATTCACGCACATGTTAACACGGAAAGTCGAAAAGCCACAGTAGAAGTGGAAATATGGGAATGCAGGTAAAGTTACAGAGAGCCACAGTGTTTGAGAGAAGAGAGGAAGGAGAAATGGGATTAACATTTCTGTTTGTGTTTCTTCAGCACATTACCTGTTTGTCTGAAAACACACACAGGTTCTTCATTAGGCGTTAGAGATAAAGCTGTTATCAGTTTAAAAGAAAACAGTGTTCCCACTGGACTGAAATGATCCAAAATGTTGCTAGCAATAGTAACAGCAGTCTTACATTACAGGAAATACTTTTGATATTAAGCCCTTAAAACATCTTCCAAAACAAAATGCTCAACTTGGTATGAGTTATGTTCTGAGCTAACTTTCTGCAGGCATACTAGTGAATTGGACTCTCTTGTTGAGGCAGATCCTACCTCTTCTTCAGGTTTCTCCTCTTTGCTGGTGGCAGGTGGCTCCTCGGTCACACTCAGCTGGGTGGTCACGGCGGCTGGGTTCTTACGGCGAATAGATCCGCGGGAGGAATCAGTGATGCTCTGGATCTGTGAAGACACAAAAAAAGGAGAAGAAAGTGGTGTGATACACAGAGATGTTGTTTTGCTCTGTTTTTATTACATTCACAAGGTGTATAACATTTATTAGTCTCGTGCATTGCTACAAAAGACCAGACCCTTTTGTATCATAGAAGCAAACTTTTTCCTCAATGTCATCTATAACTTTTCTGAAGTGTTCCTTTGTCTTTATGGCACTATTTGTTCACTTATATTCTCCAACAAACCTCTTCGCACAGAGAATGACTATATTTACTAATGCAATTACATCCAAAAGCAGTTGGGTGCACTAGAATTATGTATGTCAGATTTACAGATAATTTGCAAACATGAGCACAATCACTTTTGCACTTTCATAAACTTTCATTTTTAACATAGTAACTCAGAGTCAGAGGTGGGGCTCTGGGATGCTTTGTGGTTTTCTTTGCATGGCATGACTTAAAGGGGATGTACTATGCATTTTCCAGCCAGATAGTGACATTTTGTACAATCAAGTAACTATGTATACCAGACATACCTTAAAAGTTAAAACTTAAATCTTAAACATCGCAATTTGATGCCTTGATATTGGCCTCATTCCAACACTCCAGGTTCAGTCCGTCATCACAACAATGCTTCTCATTATGCTGTTAACAATCACTAGAGGTGTTGGACTAAGAATTAATTCATATGATGAACTCAGCAGACTCACAGTTCCATCAGGTGCTTACTAGTTGCTGCAGCCACTAGTCTGGAGGAACTGAATGGATAAGGCGTGAGAAGAGCTCAGCGGGAGACTACAGCTCCAAGGAGTTTTGTGCAAACAAGTGAGATTTGTAAGCAGCTTTTAGGTACCCTTGAATGGCTGGAGATGAAAGGGTTTCTCAAACATGCATGAAAGAATCAAAGCAAGACTACAGGTATATTTCTGATGAGGGAATAACACTATAATGCAATGTAAGGCTCAAAAAAGTAAATTTTATACTATACACCCTTAACCCCCTTTTAAACTCTGGGAGTATTTGCTGTGATGCTTCTGTAAAACTTAGCAATTGTCTTAAATGCTCTAAATGTTTTTTTTCAAATGATCAACTTCAGTTTGTTTTAAAATGGCCTTATGACTTTTCCCAGATTCATAGAAGCTACAATTCCCTGGACATTATTACTGATTTCTTTCCTCCTTGGCATAGTGTCTGCTGCTTTTGGGTAGTCTCTGCTTTTGTGGTGGTGGTCACACTCACTCATAGTGTAGTGAGTGTTGTTGTATTTGATTGGGATCACCTGACTCTTTCTCCTTTAAAATTCTTGCCAAGCAACAAAGGTATAGTTTGTTTTTCCAAAGACTATATTGACAGTTTTAGAAACCGTGTTCTCCCTATAACTCTATATTATGTGTAATTTAAAGGAGTAACACAAAGACTTAAAAATGTTATTTTCCCACCTCTGTCAAAACATTGTCATGCTGTCAAACACAGCATGAGAGCACTTGCTGTTCTGGCTGTTGTCAACTCCCTGATAGAGAGGATAAATATGGTGACCCACTGCTCTGATTTAACACAAGATCTGCTTTTGTCCAGAGGGCGTTGTGTGTCATGTTAATTCAAATCAAGCCAAGCAATGCCGAGTTGGCTTGTCAAGTCATGTCAAGATAATGTGCGCATATCTGCGTGCTTCTAAAAACAAAACTTTGACATGTATAAACTTCCTTACCTCCCTCTCGCGCTCGGTCTTGGTCAGGTTGATCTGTTTCAGCATCTGTGAGCGTTGTTCCATCACCAGCGTCTTCTCGTACGTGTAGGCTGAGATGTCACTGTCATGCTGAGGGAAAAAGAAATATTTTATTTCTGTTCTTCGCCCATGTTTTAAGAGTTCTTGCCAGATGTTTATTTACACACAAATGGAGAAGTGAAGAGATATGTTCTTCCCCTGAAGCCAAAATGTTTAAAAGAAACAGGTAAAGTCTGAAGGATGTTGTGCCAATTAAAATGTATTCGGTGAACAATAACAATTATTTCTGTGCTGAGGCAGAGGAATACACAGCAGTCATTTATCCTTGCGTGAAAAAATGGTAGTAGTGTTTACTGAAGCAACCGGCCGAGCCTGAGGCATTGCTGGATTTTCTAATTATTTCCCCAGCTGAGTGGTTCTGACATTACAGTGCTTATGAATGCTCTAGAATGCATGTTGTTTTACTTACACAAACGGTGTGCTGCCAGCTTTTAGAAAACTCACCATTTCAACAACTTCCACCATAGCATCAATGCGGAGATGATACAGGAAAGTAGTCAGGTCCTTTTTCATTTGGATGCTGTTGTCGTCCATCTGGGCCACAGTGAAGATGCGCATCTTGCACTTCCTCCAGACCTAAAAATTCCACAAGATAGTTTATCCATTTGTTAAAACATCTCCAAACTCTGTTTAAGCTGTATTTTGCATGGAAATAATTGCATATTAGACATTAATATTATTTTTAAATGTGGATTTCGCCAGCCTCTGTTACTATTGTGGTGGTAATTAACAGTACCTTATGTTGGCGGAGCAGGAAGGGCAGCAGCATCAACATGCCTCCATCATGGACGATCCACCACACATCAATGTGACCTTCAGTAAAGCGCTCGCCGTTGGACGGGAATGCTGAAATGTTCTTTGGTACAAGGAGAGCGAGGCGGGCAATGGTGGTTTCTCTGACCAGCTCTGCAGATAACGCAGCAATGTAAGGCAAAGCCTGAAAAAATTCTGTTTTGCACTTTTTTAAAAAAAAATTCCCATTCTATATCTTACGTATTTTATGTATTTTTGCAGGTACCTATTTACATGTGATATATAAAACACACAATATCTTTGATTCTCCGTGGCTGACATTAAATCAGGCCAATTATTTCCTAAAACTGTTAGTAAAAAATATTTACTAAAGCCCAGAATAATTTGAGAGAATATTTTTAAAAGATTGTTTTCTCTGAAGTTAAAATTTTACATAAATTGAAAATACTATGCCTTTAATCTATTTTGGAAAGCCTAAATGGTGATCTCAGCGCTTTGGAAGCTTCTGATGGGAAGAGTTAGTTTTAACATTTCAACTAAATTGAGTGACACCTGTGGATGTAGTTTAAAGTAAACGTGCAAACAGACTGATTCCTTGTTTGACATAAAAAGAAATCAGCTAATCACAGCACAGAGATGTCATCACATCATATTATTGAGTACAGAGAGGTTTTGTCAGAAATGAATATGAACAAAAAACAAAGATCTTGTGAAGATGCAGGCTGAAGCAGGTAGAAAAGTGGCATTATTTACAATGAAAAGAGTCCTGTATTGAGAAATGATAAAGTTAAATTGAAGCGAGAAGGACTAATGACCGTTGCTATATTTGGGGGGGAAAAGGGTGAAGCTTGCCAGACTCAGACACCAATCCAACAGAAAAGCATTGGATGCTTTCACTGTGAGAAAATGTTTAATTGAAATATTTGGATTATTTGGATATTTCCCAGAGGAATATGCAAAACATTTAATGTAAGTCATATAGTTTAATGCTATCAACTACAAAAGAAATGTGTGTAAAAATCTGACTTAGAAGAACATACAAAATATTTTAAGAATCTCTCTCTTTCTCATTGTTCTGCCCTTTAGCAAATCAAAAGCCCTAACTAACTTAAAGCAGATTAAATCAGTGTTTAATCTGATTTAAAGTCAGACGCTGAGAAAAAAGATTATGTTTCCTGGATGCATTAAGTTGTAATAAAGACGAATTGGACAAGTTTAAACTTAGCAATAAAATGGGGGGGAAAAAAGGGAATTTAAGAGTTTAAATGTTACATGGTGGTTGGTGCCAGATGGGCCAGTCTGAGTATTTCAGAAACTGCTTACCTACTGGGAAAATACTGGGATGAAAATTCCCTCTGTATTTGGGAATTTTCATCCCTCTGTGTGGGGTTAATGGGCAGACTATTGCAGTTTAAGATTACAGATGGAAAACAAAAACTCAAATACTATCTCATTACAATACCATCACAGAACATGGTGAACTTTGAAGCAAATGGAATGACAAAGTTCCATGGGAAATGAAACTTTGAAGCAAACAGAAGACCATGACTACTACTGTCAGCTAAGAAGTAGAAACTGAGACTATAATTCACACAAAATTACAAAAATTACTAAAGTTAGAACAATTTCACCAGATCCAATTAATCTTCATATCTAATTATTTCCCACTGATTTCTTGAGCATGACAATGAGCTGAATATGATTACTCAAAGGCCTTTGCAGTCCTATGCAGCACCTTTTAGATGTGGGAGATTTGCTTCATGACAGCTAAGAAAGCATATTTAGTAAATTAACTGGTTAGTGTATTTGTCTGTTTTTCAGAGAAAGTGTGTTTTGGATTAAATCAGTTCAGTTTGGTTCAATTCAGTTGAATTCAGTTCACTCACTGCTAATTTCAATTCAATTCAATTTAATTCCACTCAGTTCAGTCCTACTCTGTTCAGATCAGATCAACACAATTAATTTCAATACAGTTCAGTACAAATTAGTTCAATTCACACACCCCTCAATTCAGTTCGATTCAATTGAGATTAGTTCAAAACAGATCAAGACAATTCAATTAATTCACTTCTTACTTCAGTTCAGTTCAATTCAATTCAATTTAATTGAAATTGGTTCAGTTCAGATCTGATCAATTCAGTTCATTTCAGTTCACTTCAGATCAGATCAGATCAGATCAGATCAGATCAAATACATTCTATTCAATTAGTTAAACCCAAATTGAAACTAAGCATACCAATGAAGTTCCTCCAGGTTTGGTTCTCGTCTCCTTGCTTCCAGTTGCGTGGCCAGGAGACCAGCACAGCATTGTGTTTCAGGCCTCCCAGCCCACTGGCCTGCAGCAGATGGGATGTAGCATCACGGAGGTTTGAGGAGACGGTCACCTGGCAGAAGCCCTTCACCTTCTCAGTCTCCATCAATTTGCGCAGTGCCTGCAAAGTAAAACAAGAAATGTCAATTTACTCATTTTCATGTGTAATACAGATTTACAGTACAAAATATATACAACAAAAACATTTCCAATACATTAACTTGGGAATGTGAATGGATGCAGCAGATTGAGCATCCTGATTTCTTTTAACTATCACTGCAGATTTAGACTTGAATGCTTTCTGTGCTGCCCAGAATAAAAACGTTGATCAGAGGTGGCAGACTGTCGTCAGACTGTGAAATGCTCCCTGCCTGATCTGCACGCTGGGCCTGCTCGTAGTTCGCCAGGTAGGTGCCCTCCAGAGCCGTCCCGACGATGGTGAGACCTTTGCCTGCCTTCAGCTGGTTGGTGAGAGATAGCAGACGAGGCTGCTCCACATTCTGCTCTGCATCTGTGCTAACCAGCACCAGCAGCTGAGGTCTGAGGGGAGAGGTGAGCAGAAAGCAGAGAACATGAAATTTAGAGCAGACACAAAGTAGTTGAATGAGAAAGAGCATAGAGGGAAAAAAAGACATTAGAAAGCATCATGAAAGATTCACATGTTGACATGGATGAACAAACACTTGCAGTTTGACAGGTTTGACTTGAGAATGACTGAACATGCATAGACATGTTGTTAATTTCTATGTTAATTGGAAACATGTTAGTGTGTGTGTGTGTGTGTGTGTGTGTCATACCTCCAGTTCTTGGTGTGTGGTTGGCCTTCCTCAAGGCGCATGAGAGCGTATCGTGCAGCGCTCAGAGAAAGACCGCGTATCCCATCACCCCATTCTTTCTCCGCACTGTGACACAACCAATATTTTTCAGTCAGAACATGAACAAGTTTGTTGCTTCACATTCAGATACAAAGGGCAAAAGGGCAAAGGCTGCTGAGATGCAGGCTCTGCAAGAAATAAAACGTCAGATTCATCACAAGATACAACGTCTTGCAAAACTAGACTGCAAAAACACCAAATCTTACCAAGTATATTGTTTCGTTTCTACTGCATATTTCTTAATACATTTGAAAGAAGAAAACATCTAACAAGCAACTTTTTAGCCAAGAATAGGAGCTTATTTTAAGTCAATACTTAGTAAATATAGAATAAAAAGAGGCAGATTTTTCACTAACATAGGGAAATGTCATGTTATACATGTCAGATTTTAACACCACTTTCAGTTAAGATTAAACTGTTGTAATCATAGTTATGTCTTTAACTCATTGAAACAGTCTGTTACTAATAAATTTTATTTTCCCACCATTTTTTTTTTTACCCCTCCAGGGGGTATTTTTGTGGGCTCTAGTGTCCCTTATATGACAGTGGGCTGACAGGAAACGGGGAGGGAGAGGGGGGAAGACATGCGGCAAATGTTGTCGGGTCTGGGAGTCGAACCCGCGACGGCCACGTCGAGGACTCAAGGCCTCCAAATACGGGTCGCGCTAACCGCTACGCCACCACGGCACGCCCCATATTTTTCCACCATTTTTAAATGGTGGAAAGATAAAATATAAGGTATTTTTTCCCAATACATCCCTCTTGTGGTAACACTACATTAAATTAGAAAACTTTATGTTTAAGAAATACTCATAGCAAAAATTTTATCAAGAGTTCTGAGTTCAAAGAAGACAAAAAAGCTTGAAACTAAAACAAAAAACTAAAACGTTTTTCAGTAAAAATCAAACCAAAAAGTTTTAGTCTTGAGCCATAATCATCAGATGTTTATCACTTTCTTGTGCACTCACCCTGCAAACTCAATGTATTTGTAGATAGAGCCAGCGATCCCCATGGCCACTATGGCGTAGTACCAGGAGCAGAGGAACATGAGAGTGAGACACAAGCTCATCCCAAGGAAGGACAGAGCCCTACAAAAGCAATATGAATTATTGAGTCCACATAAAGGAATGGAGGTTTGACTTGACACATAAAATTTAAGATGATGTCAAGAGCTGACCAGTGATAGAACTTGAAGCGGGGTCTCCAGTTTGGAGTCCTCAGGAGTGTCTGGAGGGCACAGGCCAGATTCACAAACATATAGCACATCAGGAAAAACCTGAAGGACAAAGTAACTCAGGTTAACAAAGCATCTCTTATGAGGACTGACAAATTGGGATCCTCAAAATGGAAATGAAGGGAGAGAAGTTTTGGTGAGAATAATTTTGGCATTTCTATTTAGGCGAACTGAATGTTCTGAACTCTCCTACTGTTGGTTTTTAAAAATAGAAATTCATTTAGTTTTCAGTTCTTACATGGAGAGGATGGGAGCCACAGAATCCAAGGAGGCAATGAGGATGCCGCTTTCACAGATACAAGCTGTCAGCAGGAGGGACCATGTCGGTTCTCCATTAGCCTTTCCGTGGCCAAAGATCTGCACAAACAGAAAATTAATTACCACAACTTTTTACACGGTTTTGTCTGCATGCGGTACCTTCTGCTCTTGTTCCTGTAAATTAGTCACTAAGTTCTGATTGTGAAAGCAACAAAAACTCACCCGAAGGGCAGGCACAATACCATCCTTGGCGATGGCCTGCAGAAGACGGGGAGCTCCCGTCAGGCTCTGGAGCCCTGCCCCGCAAGTGGAAAAGAAAGAGCCAATTACGATCACCCATGGTGACGGCCAAGCCAACGTCCCAATGACCAAGTTCCCATGCACGCCCTCTCCGAACCTAAAAAAGAACAACAATACTTTAAAACATCAAACAGTAGCTTTTCTCAGACTAAATGAAGTGAAACTGAGCAGAGTTTAATAAATCAAATTGCTTTCAAACACCAAACATGGACTTACTTGTCCCTGAGGACCACCCCCTCGATGCAGGCACCAAACAGAATCACACTGGACATGTCTGGGAAGTTTTGCTTCAGGAAAGGTAAGCTACCGCACAGAGACAATTGATATGTTGTCCAAATGACGGGTAATACATCCACTCAATTCTTAAAATGCATTTCATTTTCTGATCTAGTGGTTAAGTATATTAGCAAGGAAAATGCAGTAATCAATATTGTTTAGTGGAGTATATAAGCGATCAGTGACACTGTAACAAATATCCCTCGGGTTTATTAACTTGCACTTGCATAGGCAGCCACATAATGTGATTAGAAGCCCTAATCAAATTTGTGTAGACTACAAGCTGATTATTTAGAGAAACACTGGAGGTTATTCAATTCAGCTGCTTCTCTCTATTCTGCCTGTATGGAAGAAAATTGATAACTGCACAACAAGTTACTATTATAAATCATGACCTTAGTTTTAATGTAGATAAAAATAAACAAATATAAGAAGTGGCCATAAATTGACTTGGAAGCAAACTTTATAGATGAGGCAACAATATTAATAATGCATGATAATTTTTAACTAAGTGCCAAAATGAGACGAGTATCATCACAATAATGACCTTTCCAAATTTAAAACACTGACCTTTAATTATGAGGCTCCCTGTCGGCCACAATCACTTTCTTTTTTTAACTACAGCTGAGAAAACGCCTAAGTTCACGATAGCTTAAAATCCTGTCAGCGATAAAGTATCTGACTGACATAGGACAACCTAGGCGGCATTTCTTAAAGTAGTGTAATCTATTTTTACAACGTTCTTGTTTTGAGGATGAGTGTGGTGCTGAAGGTGCAGTCATACGAGGATACAGACAAAGGAGGTGGTTGTGATGGCTGCAATGGTTCCAATGGGGATTGACTTCTGGGCATCACGCAGATCGCCGGAGCGATTAGATCCAGCCATGATTCCTGTGGAGAAAGTTGAAGCAAACAGCACCAAGATTACAAATGCATACACATAAAAGTTTTGTTAATTTGATATTGAATGAGGACAAGACAGATTTGTGTCCATAGCACATTTCAGCAACAGGGCATTTTGTTAAATGCCATCATCAAGAATCGATGTTCCATTTATTATTACCGTAAGTCTAAGCAGGTGAGGTTTTAGCTTTGATTTAAAGGAACTAAGTTTTTCAGATTACTGCAACATCATTCAGCTGAATGCAGAGCAGGACAGAACCAGAAGACCTGAGTGGTCTGGAAGGTTGATCCAATGACAACGGGTGTTTGATTTATTTTGGTGCTATGTTGTTCAGTGATTTATAAACTATATAAACTAAGTATTTTAAAGTCTACTCTCTGAGTTATAGGGAGACAGTGTAAGAACTTTAGACCTGGAATATGTGCTCTATTGTCCTAGTTTCAGTAAGAAGCAGCAGTCTGAATCAGCTGCAGCTGTCTGAATTTTTTAGGTGTCCCAAAAGAAAATCAATCAGATAGTAAGTAATCAATGTAATAAAAGATAAATTGCTGATAGATTGCTGGGACATTAGTCCTTTTATCCTAGAAATGTTCTTCAGGTGATAAAAGGCCAACTTTGTAATTATCTTTATATGTCTGTGAAGATTCAGGTCTGGGTCCATAACTACCCACATGTTTCAGGCCTTATCACTAGTTTATCGCAACACAAGGACCTATAAGCAAATAATAAAAAAGAAAATAACTAGAAGCAATTGTCACCTGTCACTGATGGGAAGTAAATGCCAACCAGCAGAGTGAAGAAGCTGGTGATGTCAGCTAACACGTAGCGGTTAGCGTTGGTCAGAGGGTCATCATGGTCCTCCACTGACTCCAGGAGAGGTTTGGCAATCAGATCCCCCTTCTCATAGTAGGTCCCAAACAGGTTGTCTGTTGGTGATAAAATGTGTTGACAAGAATAATGGTCCACACCGGTCACTACATAAGAAGAAGCTAACAAAAAGTATTGTGTTAATTCAATTAATCTATCCAGAAAACAGGACATTGTTTAATTTTTTGCTTCCCTACAATTATGAAAATCAGAAATGTTTTTTTAACTATGATATTTTAGTAACTCTGAGGTCAGCCGACTGTTTTTCTCTTGTGCTCACAGAAGTCCTCAGTTGGAATCACGACAAAAACACCTCCAAAGTCAAAATAGTTGATTGGGGAAACTGCAGGCAGCCCAGCAGCCCTGAATTAGTACTGCTTTTGTCCTTCTTCAACCTCTTTAACAGAACGCAATCTTTAATGAGGGAGCTAATCAGTTTTAGATGTCATTAACTGTGATAATAAAGGTTGTTCTTGATCCATACATAGAAATGTCACAGTAAATCTACTCTGAACAGCAAAATAAGAACAGTTTCAGGAGCGACGAATCATTTTTAAAGGGCACAGTCCTTACCTTATGATTAATGCAGGGTTTTATTGTTAAATATCAGAGTCAAATAAGGTTAATCTAGCTCTGCGCTTTCTAAAGCTAAGAGTTTGGAACCACTCTGCAGGAAAAGCTGTGAGTGAAGTGAACTGTGTCTGGCTACAAAACACTTCCAGCTTTGAAGAACAAAACTGCTTGATCCAAAACCTGGTGTCCTTGTAAGAAAATGACAGAGCTTTTATACCACATTATATTAAAAGATATAAACAAATTCTATGCTGCAATCAGTGAAAGAGAAATTTTCACTTCTACCCTGAACAGAAGAAATTTGTTTCACTGAAAAAAGCAATATCAAAACACTTTTCCCCCCGCCTTCTTTAAAATTGATTTTTTTAAAATGAAGCTTCAGTCTTTGGATGTTCAATTGCCAAAGCTTCAGTAAATAACCCAAGCAATGCATAACAAAACCTAACTTTTGTTCTCACTTTGGAAAGATGTAAACACTAGCAGATCCAAAACAGTTGGACCCACCTGCCAGGACTCCGCTGGTAACCCCGGGAATTCCCTGGATCTGAGTCACGTTGTTGGCCACGAAATATTTGTCGCAGGTAGCGTTCAAGAAAGGTGAGTCACAGAACATGCGCCACAGCTGGGTGGTGATTGTCCCATTAGCGGTCTCAATGGTTTTGGCACAAACATCAAAGTTCTTCCACACCAAAGTGCGATTCCCCAATATACAAACGCTGTGGAAAAAATTTTTGGGCTTCTTCAAATCACAAAATACTGCATATTCACATTATTGCGGTCTGATTTGATTTTACGCAGCAAATTTGGCATATATACAATACTGTAGTAAATACAGCAAATATGATTATTTACTTTGTAAATAACATAAAAACCAAAAACAGTAAATGAAGGTTTTCTGTTTTAAATGTAGAACTTTGTCTTTAAAAGGAAGTTGTTCTCTGTTGATCTACTAAATTCTGTAGTTTAAGTTAATCTGGATATCTGAGAAAAAAAAACAATCATGTCATTTATTTTTAATTTGCTTCAAATGGGCCAGACTGTCTTGTAAAATAATCTTCCCTTAATTGGCTCTGATCAGTGGTCACTGAAAACTCTTAAACTAACAGAATTGACTTAAAGCATGTACTAAAATGCACATTTAGTAAAAAGAAAAATCCAGGTTATGCTCATATGCTCTGTAGTAAAAAGTATAATCATTTCTTCATTTTTGTCTGGAAAAATGCAGAAATCAGAAAAGCAGAAATAGATATTGGCCAGGAAAAACCTAATAAGTGCATATCTGTATTTTACCAACAAGTAGCAAAACATTATACTTCTGGCATGCAGTATGCTCTCCAAAATTAGGCATCTTTCAGATCTGCTGGGAGGATTCTTTTCTAAATTTAGCATTTCATGCAGACATGTCTTTCAGATACCGCATTTGCTGCATGTATTGTTTTTTTTAGGTCTAACACTACTTTTTTCCTTGACTTGTCCTCTTTCTTCATTTTTCAGACCATGCTTCATAATGTTGTGCTATGACAAAGATAACCGGATACAAAAAAAGAGGTACTGATCTGTAGCATTTATAGGAGCAATATTAGGAAATCAAACATCTATGCATAATACTGTATGATGCTGTGCACATAAGCAAGGATAGAGATATCCGAGACAGTGTTCTATAGTAGTGACTCATTTAATACAACATTAATCAAGTTTGCTGCAAATCATAAAACGTTGTTTTGTTTCTATGTGTTGTTTTTTTCTTCAGCAGTATCGATTTGAAGAGTAACATGAATTTTCAGATGTCTAACGATTTGATTTATGGTTGATTTTCTTCTGCTGTTCTGTCTTAGTTGTCTCACTTACGGGAAATCGGGTGGGTCAATGCCGGTCTTGATGACTCCGGCATAGACGGCCAGTATGGAGAGGATGACACAGGCCAGAAACACCAGGGCCAGCTTGTTCACATACTTGACGCCAACAAATACCACAGTGGCCATGGAGGTCAGCAGGATGGTCCCATACACGCGCATGTTGTTCAGCAGGGCGGCTTCTGCCTCGGCACCCTCCAGGCCCTCCAGGGGGAAGATGGCTGCTTTGGGAGCTATGTAGATCTAAACATAGAGGGGGGTCACACATAAAACACACTTTTTCTTATGAAAAATCTGATTTTTGCCAGGGGGCATCTTGGAGGTGGTTGTTTCACTTTCACTTCTCATTTTCCACAGCGTGTCAGGGGATTTCAACTGGCAGACTTAACGCTAGAATCTTGGTCTTCTTGTGAACTGTTAGCGGAAAAATGTATTACCTGTCAACCAGGGGAAAATAGACTCAGGGAATCATAAAAAAGAAGCCAGGAGCAGGAAGAATAAGGTGAGGAGAGAGTAAAACTCGTGATTCTTCCATTAACAATCCTCTGTTGCACACTATTGCTATTTTAACCCAATTTAATAAGGAATTCAAGAAGAATTCAAGCAAGAAAATTTATATTTGAAACTTAAGTGTCATTAATACACTTCTACTATTACTAAATCCAAGAATAGCCCCATCACATCAAACTGTAAACCCACAATTACCATCAGTATCTGTCATCAACTCGTGATGATTCATAGCATTGTAGTTACATAAGCATGGGAGTTTCTTCCCTATTTTTAAAAAAAAAAAAAACAACCGTTAGGTTTCCACCACAAACCATTTAATCATTGTAAAAAGGTTATTTTTAAAAGTGCCAAGAATGAGTGGAGCGCTACGGCTCAGCTCAGACATTTGGTTTGAAAAGCTGATCTGATCTGAATAACGGCACATCACCAGACAAAAAAAAAACAAAAAAAATCTCCTGCTTCACTTTGAACTCTTCATACTTCCGAAAATAGCAACTTCGGTTTGTGTTCTTGGCTGAGGATTGGAGGATGAAATGTATTCAAATGGGGACCGTGTCAGTCTGTTCCGCACTATTCCGACGGGATTGTTTTACAATGGAAACTAAGCCAGCTTTGACCCAGAAGACAATATTAACCTCCAGGTATGATCAAACTCTGCATGACCTTAAGAGACAAGCGGAAGGAGAACGACTGATAACAGAATAAAATATTTTAATCATAAAATAGTCATCGTCAGAGCTGTTGGAGAGAATGCCTCTGTAAGCCTGTCAGTATCTAGATCTCTCATTAATGCATCAGCTGCATAATTATCCCAAAATTCCTTGCAGGATGTTGGGCTGCAGAGGAAGACAAGAGAAACAAAAGGCAGAAGAAGAAAGGAGGACGGAGGAATGATAACACTTTCTGAAATATATTCAAGTAATCTGTTAACAATATGTACAGAATGTGAGACTAAAATGGCTTCGATTATCGGTGAGGATGAAGGATTTTCATCTAGTACAAAGCAGACTGTAAAGCTGACATTAATTTCTTAACATCATGCATGCAGACGGTTTATGAGCGGTTTTATTTTTTGGCCGTGTCCACGCTGGTCTACCGCCTGTTTTGTAGATAGACAGCTTTTTCCCCGGTTAGAAAATTTAGGCCACTTGTAGGTTTGTGGTCAGGATTAAAAATGCGAGGATCATCTTCCTGCTGCTGAGCAACAAAAATAGAGACAAGCACGGATAAGATTAACAAGCAATCGGGGTTGGCATGGGAACGCTGCAGCAGAAATATCTCAAGATATTCCTGACTCCATTGTTTGAGTGGGAGAAGACTGATTTCAGCTGTACAAGCATTATTTTTATTACAATACCACATGATTTGTACAGAAGACTAAATTAATTAGATCTTAACTTAATAAATGCTGGTAAACAATTTCAAATATTGGCTCCATAACTTATTTATTGGAAGATTTTTGTGAAAACAAATTATTTCTGTATAACTAATGTAAGAATACTTGGAGGAAGGAAATGTAGGAATATTCTCCTTTAGTAAAGGACTGATATAATTTGAATGTGTTTAGTTGAGAGATAGCATGAGTGGATGACATAGATAAATAAATAAAAAACAAAAATTACAAAAAGTTGTTTTGTACTTTTGCAGTTTTGGTTTTCTTGTACTGAACCTTTTAGGATATGAAAACCGCCTGTATGAAGCAAAACATTTTGCAAGCTAACAGATGTCTGGAATGTGTTTAGAAAACTGATGTTTTAGAGTTATTATCAATAATAATAATAATAATAATAATAATAATAATAATATGCCTTTAAGCTGCTGAAAGGGAATGTGGGCACACAACTGCAATAAGTAATATGGACCAGCAGGTGATGGCAAGCTGCAAGTTTATTTTGCAGTTTGCAAAATAACCAGCTTGGTGTATGAGGCTGAGCTCAAAACTATTTTCATTTGGGAAAATTGAGTATTAGGAGAGAGGGAACCCAGTAATCTTGGTAAGATGATTCATACCAGCAGCAGCTCAATGGCTCCCAGGATGTACATGGCTCCAGCGTAGGTGGTTCCCAGGTAGAAGCAGATCCCCACTGCTCCACCAAACTCAGGGCCCAGTGAACGGGAAATCATGTAGTAGGAGCCACCAGCTAAAAACAGACACAGGAGTAACATTGGCATGCATATGTTTTCTTTATGACTGAGTTAGCTGTAATATACATCTATTCAAGTTTATTTTAATCAGCTATATAATTTACTCTATACTTTCCACCAGTTTAGTGATTTGTTTATGATAACTTGATTATCCAAGCAGATTTAGTGTTCAGAATGAGAATCAGGTTACCACCAATCAACAAGAAATAATAGTGGATCATTTGTACATCACTTCAAAAACAAATGGAATAAACCTCAAAGTTTGTGCAAGTTTGATTAATACACTTATAAGTTTTATAAATATTCACCTTTCCATAATTAATATTAGTAATGCATTAATCCTTTGATATTACAGGGAACACTGGTGTATAATTGTGTTGTGCTACTAACCTCTTCTTATTCTTACTTGTTAATACAGCGCCTTTATATTTATGTGAAACATTGTGCCAATTAATTAATTGTGCATAAATAAATAGACCCTAATCAGCACTTCCCAACAACATAAAGGCTGCCACCCATTTTACGCCAGACGCTTATAATGGGTGTTCAGATCCAAGCTCTTTCACAAGCCTGTAATTTGCTGTGGCCCCTGCTGAACATAAGATGTGGACCATTATTACTACGTAGCTCCACATTACAGACCGCATGCGTACAGCGATGCATCGTCACACGGATCCAAATGTGCAGATTTGGGTCCTACTGGCAGGAATTTGGCAGATACTTTATTTTGTGTAAATAATGTGTGACGAGAAAGTTAAAGAGCACAAGATCACAGACTAAAGATCCTAATGTTTCTGAATATATCAAGCTGTGCAGGGAGGAATGTGCCAAAAGCAATCCGTGAAAAGGGAAAATTTAGAAGCGGGCAGCATCAAACGGTGATGACTGTGTGGCGCCGGCGTCTGCTCACCCACCTGGCACTACTCCATTGGTAGCGATGGCACTCATCGAGATGGCAGTCAGCATCGTCTTCAAGGAGAGGGAGAGAAAAAACATATTACATCTTCATCAGAATCTGCTTATTATTATGATAAAAATGTTTCTTAAATTCTCATCAAATACCATTGTTTTATGCCTTCACCAAATGTTACATAAAACCTAAAGTATGCTCTGAGCTCATAGTAAATATAGACTGCATCTGGAAAGTATTTATGGTGCTTCATTTTTTCAACATTTTGTTATATTGCAACCTTAGTTTACTCTATATTAATGTCCTATCCAACCTCATGGCACTTGAGGAGTATTGCAAAGAAATACTGTTGATCCACTTTGTTGGTGGATCTACAAAGTATAAAGGTTGTAAATATTTATGTCAATGTGAAATTTTTTGTTTTCTATATTTAATATCTGCAAAGCCCTCAAATGTTTTCTTAAATATTGTCATGATGGGGTATTTCTGTGTAGAATTTTGAGGAAAGAGATTAATTTAATGCAATTTGGAATAAGGTTGTATCAACAAACAAAATGTGGAAATGGTGAAGAGCTGTGAATACTTTCTGGATGCACTCTATGCAAAAACATTTAAATAAAATAAAATAACCTTTTTTTGCAGTAGCATAATCTCACACTGAAACATTTAGAAAACATGAGATTTAGATTAGGTACATTTAGTGCAACATCAAGAAACACTGGTTTTAAAAACATTTCTGATTTTGTATTCTCTAAGAAAAGAACAGAACAGATCTCTATGTCATCAAAATACAACTGTTACTCTTATAATGTAAACAATTCAAATATGAATTTATTTTCATCTTTATATGATTAACAAGAGTTTCACTGGATGTGGAGATGTACTGGTGGTACATCTACTACTGGGAGCCTTCAGTGACCGTCTGTCCCAGAATGTATGAGCAGCAGGGTCGAGAGTTAAATCCTGGAATCAGCAAGGTCATGAGGACTGCTGACAACAAACACTGACAGTGTTTATTATGCAAGCACAAAGACAGGCAACGGCAAGCCTTAGCTCTGCAACACGTCACTATAATATCCGATAGATAGCTGTCATTGCAGGGTACAGCTGCAGCTGGTAATGTATATCATTTTGAGTGCATTTACTCATGAACCAAAGTAATGGAGAAATTAAATGCTTGGCTTGTGACACTGATGAATCATTAAAGCTATTGGATATCCCCTTCAAATTTATGTTTCAGGCACAATTCATGGCTAAGCATTCAACATATCTGTGTTCGCTATTCATAACATGCAACATAAACTCTGACCCCTTTTTAATTTTCTTGTTTCACTAATGACAGACTCTGAGTTCTCTATGTATCTAAAACTCAATGATATCTAGGTCAGTCCCAGTAGTTATACATATGAAACCTGGATCTAATTAATCATCAACCTGGGTATCTAACAGACCATGGACATTCTTACAGTCTTCATTTTCCTTCAAAACATTTTCTTGCAGTCAGTGAAAGTGATTTTATTGAAATTTTTTCTGGGTTTTCAAGAAATCTTTTGAAGGTTTTTGGACATTAGTTTCTTTTATGGTGACAATCAAGTTATATCCAATCTATGAATTATTGCAGAACAAATGACTCTAAAATCCAAGAGATGAATCAATTATGGCTACAAATAAATGAAGCTAAAGAAACATATTTTTCATACTTCAATAGCTGAAACTGTAAAAATAGAAGACAAACCATAGGCTACTTTGACAAATGGAAAAAAATGTAATCAACAGCAAATTGATTTCTAAAGATATTTTAACTGATTTGGCATGGATTAAATGCTGAGTTGAAGAATGATTTATGTCTTTGATTTTGTCAGATTTTTGCTAAATTATTTTCTGTCTTTTAAAGACATGACTTTTCAGAAAACCAGCGCAATTGTTTATTTCATTTTCACTTGTACATTGCAGTAATGTTTTTAACCACACTGCACAGCATGCTGTTGTAGTGAGGTACAAAGATGAGAAATCAACAGAGAAACAACAAAAAAAAATCTCAGTGGTGTAAAAGGGGAATTCATTTAATTCACCCTGCTGCAACCCATAGTTGAGATATTTCTGCACCGGCCAAAATAGAATACTGAAATTACGCACATCCATGAGGGCAGGAAGACTGACGGTTTACAGCTATGCTAAAAGCTCATGCTTCCTGCTGGTTGACGGTATATATAATATTACAACAGGGCCTGTCAACAACTCTATGTGAACCAACAGAAACCAATCACGATTCTAATGTTAAGTCTGGTACTGAGTGGGAGAAAAACACCATCAGAAATGTAAGTGCACGCTTGAGTGGAGCTGCCTGTAACACTGACAGCCGGCCCTGGCTGCCCTGCAGAGGATAGGAGGAAGAGACGCGTGCAGTGAGTGGAAGAACAGGCATGGGGGTGAAACAAAGACAAAGCGAATAGCCATGTGAGTGACTGAGACCGAAAGAAAGACCATGTGTTTGACAGTACAAAGGCTGCAATAAGATTTCATTATTCTTTCAAACACCATTATTCGGTTTCTGAGTGTCTTTTTGCATTGTCACCACATGAAGGAGAGCAGCACAGACAGAAAGAAAAGAAGAGAGGAGGAGATGTGAGAAACTGGAAGATTTAAATGCCCTTTCACAAAACAGTTCTTATCCTCCAGCTTTTTGACTTTTCTATTACAAGGGATGGATTAAAGAGAAAAAATGCCTGTGCTGCATAAAAGATACCTGGATATTTGAACAAAACTTCTAGACAACTGGATTTGAAAAAACTTGGTTTTCAGTCATCTTCAAATCTTGCTGCATTCACTTTATCTCAAAACGTTTAGGCCATCTTTTTCTGCTTCTTTGTCAAAAGCTACGTTTTATAAGCTATTGTGCTGGCTAACTTTTTTGTAAGAATAAGTTAGCTTTTCTCTATGTGTTGGATTCAGTCCTCCCATTCCGCTAGGGGGCTCTGTAGTTGTTTCGCATTGGTTGTGGAGGGGCGGTGAAACAAAAGAAAAAACTTACGGCAGGTCAGTAATGCACCGAGACTGCCGTTAGCTTAAACTAACAAGCTGAAGCTACAATAAAATCATATTCTACTGGCGTTCATGAGTGTTGCCCAACGTGGTGAGTTATTAATGCTGTAAGTTGTGGGGAGATGAGTTTTTTGTTGTCTGTTCCAAGCGTGAACTTTCTGAATTTGCTAGCGCTAATTAGCCCAATGCTAGCTGTGTTTGCTGCACTGATAGTTGAATGCCGATGTTTATTATATGACGAAGTGTTCTAAGAATAAACTGCCTTATAACTGGTTAGTCAAGCCTAGCTAATAAATCTATGTTTAAGTTTGTGTTGATTGAATTCTGCAATACTAAGTATTGATGTTTTGTTTTTTCTTACTTTATTTACAGTTTAACGGAAAAAGCACTCGGCAATAAAATTAACAACAGCAACAGCGACTATCTTATGTTCTTTGTAACACTATGCTTTAAATCCTTACAAGGAAATCAAATTGATACTGTTTTCCTTTGTGGTAATTTAAAATTTAGATTTAGTTTGGTTTTACAGAAATTTTCACTGATATATGCAGATTACATGTAGGCAATAATAGTAAGAGTGGCATTTCAAAAGCTAACCTTGAAGAAAATGAAGAAAAACATTTATTGACACCCAGACTTTGCTGAAATGGTACAAAATGCATAACTCTGAGGATTTTTTATACCTATTTGAATATGGTCTGAGAAACCCTGCACTGAGATATGGGTGCAAACATTTGATGGATGGATGGATGATGAAATTACTGGTAACACATTAAAGCCTCACCTTGCTGAAACAAATATGTTTTATATTCACAGAACTTAGCGGTTGTAGATCGTTACTAAGCCACCTTTTTTATCTCTCAGGTCTTTTTAGATATTACAGGGAGCCTTAAAAGATATTGCATGGTACATTCCTGGAACCTATAATTAATTTATGAAACTTAAATGTAGCTTGTTGCTTATTACTTTCTTCCACATCTAATTACTATTAGAGGTTGGTTTTGTGACAACTATCTGACCTGGATTGTCTTTGTTAATTAAAACTGTTAAATTTCATGAACACAGGAAATTAAATGTGCCTCCTGAAAGAATCATGTTGGTTCCAGAAAGTATACCACAAGTTATCAAAAGTAATTTTTATAAGCACCCTCAAAATGTTCAGTAAATGTTCTTTGTAAGTTCTAGAATGTAAGGGTAAGTTTCTAGATAGTGCAAGTTCTGGGAAAGTGTCAGGAAATAACTGGTGAACTTAACTAAAACGTATGTTTGTGAAAGGTTTTCTGTAAATGTTTAGGAAATATCAAATAAATAACAGAAAATAATTGGTTAATAACATGTAAGTACCAGGAAAGTACAGATTGTATTATGGAGTGGTATCCAATATTAAGTCATACTATTTTAATAGCTAAGTAGGCCAACTTCTATTTTATGCAACTTTCTGACTTGTATACTTATGTGTATGTAGAGCATAAACTGGTTCCTTTTGTCAGCTTCGCTATGAAATTTCAAAGTTTAACTGTAAACTTATAATGTAAGTCTCTGATGGGACATTAAAATCTCATTTCCATTTTCAGAGCATTCGTTGCCAGATACAATGGACAAATCAACACATTCTGATAATTTTTCTACAACAGAATGCAGAATGCTCAGAATTATGTTTAACTTGCATCACATTCGCCTCTGTGAACACTGTAATGTGGTTAGAGCCACCTGAGGGCCCATTGGACTGAGAAGTGAGTAAGGCTCTGAATTTCGGTCTAATCTGGCCATAATGAGGCCACAAGCTCTTCTCCCAGCCCTGCAGATAAGACAGTAATTGTTTAAGTGTTTTATCTGATGTGGGCTGCAGCCACACAAATACCCAATCACTGAATCACCATGCAACTGTAGAGAACAGTAATCAATTGAATTGTGCAATTTATGCTGTTGGTACCGTATATGAGGATAAATGTGCAGTACAATGGGCATGCTTCACATTAATGCAGCACTGCTTATTCCAGCCACAGTAACTGGAAATAAAACAAATCAAATTATGTAAGACAAGTTTGAAGACATTTGTAATACCTTCATTTATTCATACCAGAGACACAGTTCTGGCATAAAACTTGGGGATTTATGGCAAACCTATTGGACAGGTGAAGAGATAAAGTTCTCTACTATAGTAGGATTCACTGAGGTTAGCATCTTCTGCAGCCTTTAATTGATGTAGATTAAAACAGTGTTTAGGTTGGTGAAATTTGTCAAAGCAGCATCCATAAAAACACCATAGCCAAAGTTTACCCAGCGGAACAATGAAATGTAATAAGATCAATATCACTTCTTGTTGTTGTGGTTTCTGTAAAGGGCCTAACCTGTGCTTTTTAATAATACTCACAGGGTTAATAATTGTTGTTAAGGATGATATACAGAATATAACACCTTAGCTTATCATTTAATGTTTTCCTCAATTTTAATTTCTGCTATAACCAGCAGTTAATACGGCTTTTTTAAGGCAAAATTGAATCAGTGGATGCTAACTTCAGATAATTTCACAAGCCATTCAGGCACTGGAGTTAAATGTTTTTATGTTTTTATATGTTAGTAAACAAAAGAAACCAAACTTCTTGGTAGAGACAATGGCAACCACCATGGACAGTCTCAACTGTGATTGGTTGATACCTGCTGCTTCAAAAAACACTTGATGTGTCAAAGTAAAATCTCCCCAGGCATAGAGCTCAGTAAAAAAAAAAAGAAGAAGGGATGTTCTGGGTCAATAAGTCAAGTTTTCAGCGAAAAAAACATCCAGAGTTTAGTCTTTCAATAGATTAGGGAAATATCGAGAAAGCTAACAAAACTCACCAAGTGAATCTTTCCTCAGGTTTTATTTTATGAATAATTCTTAATGAAAGTCAAATTTTTCCATTTTGAAGCATCCTGTTATGCATAGTAAACATTACAAACTTATTACTGAATCAGCCGCCTTTTGGTGTACAGAAACCACCATTGAGGAAACAGCATGTGATTTCCCTGTGTTAAGTAAATCTGAAATTGGGAATTTTTTTTCATGTGTCTGTGTAATATAGCATAAGTCATATTTCAGTTGGCTCAAACTCATATCTCTCTATGAAACCTGGAGTCTGTCCCCCTGGACTCACTTGAACCCACGGCCCCTCTGGTCTGTGAGGGAGCCAGCAGACAACGTCAGATTATGCTGCCGTGCCATCTGTCTCAGCCACATGAGGTACAATTGCACAAAGCTCACATATCATAGAGAAGTGTAATTTTCCTCCAAATGTGGTCTAAGCAGGAGAAGAGCATCACTCATTTCTAAGCCAACATGGAGACAAATGAGCTAAAGCAATGTTTTATGGGAAATACAATATAAAAGAAGGGCAGATTGGTTTTGTTGCTCCATAACTGTGACTACAAAGGACATCTTTTGTCCCTGAGATACAAACTGATGTGGCCTTTTGTTGACCTCAGAGCTGAGCAGAAATTAGTTTAGACATGACTAGAGGTCGTCCAGTTCCCTTAGTGCTTGCATTCTTAGCATGCTTTGTTTCTCAAATGCAGAAAATCTTTGAGAAGTAGAAATTTGCCATTTCGATGGTGTATTATAGTACCGACAGTCCGGTGCGACAGTATTTGCTCTTTTACAGATTTATTTTGTTATCTCTTTGTTGTCACACTTAAACACAAATTGAAGTATTTGAGGAAACCTGATTAAATACAAAATGTTATGATCCATAGGTGTTTGGATTTTTAAGCTTCAGTTATTTTCTGTTTTGATCATTTCTTTACTTTTTGTTTTTTTATCTTTCCATTTTAGTTTTTCTCTTGTTCAGTTATTTTGTTGAATGTGTTTAATTAGATTAGTATTTATTTCTGTTACTGTTCAGCTTTCATTTCCCCTTTCATATATACTGTATATGTTTATTTGTTTGTTTTTTTTACCTCATCCTCACCCTTCTATTCTGCTTCCTATCTCAGCTGTTAATTCTTTACTCTCTTTCCCAGCTGCATCCCTTCACCTGTAATTAGCTGTTTTTTTCATTTACACTTCTCGTTTAGTATTTAAGCTCCTCTTTCACTTTCTACAGTTGCTGGATCTTTCCATTTGTGCCATGATTCCTCATATCATTTTGTTCTGCTCTTCTGCCCTGACTCCCTGTGCGTTCCATTTGTCATTGTATGTTTTCAGTTTTGTTTTTACCTAAAGGGACCTTTTTCAACATTCCTTCAATTATGGCAAGTCATTCACGTCTTGAAACAGCAAAACAGCCCCAGGCTGTCACACAACCACCACCACAATGTTTGAATGTAGGTAGGAAATGTGGAGGGACCCATCTCTTTCTAAAAGCAAGCTTTTGCCTGGGCAGTGAACAAAATATTTTCCCAAAAATCTTGAGGATCAAGATTTTTTATTTTTTTTGGTAATGCTGTTTTGGCCAGCAGGGGTTTTCACCTTCTAGCATTACGATAGATGCTATTTTGCCCAGCTTTTGTGTTGTTGATGAATCATTAATTGTGAATTTAACTGAGGTAACTGAGACCTTCAATGCTTTTAATATGGTTCTGTTATTTGTGATGTTTTGGATTAATCATAAAAGGACTGTTGAAGAACCTTTGACAGGCATTTGTGTGGAGATTTTCCACTTTTCCATGTCTTCACTGTTTTTGTGTAGTAAGATTCAAAACTGGAGTCAATCTGCTGCTCTTTGAGATAATGTTATCCTACTTCCTGCTGTCACACAGGTTCTATTTAAGTGATTTCTTGGTGAAACAAATTCAAATTTAATAAAGGTAGCACTGACCTTTTTCTAAAGCACCATTTGAGAATTGCTTTTTTGGATTGGCTAAGCTTATCTTGGTCACAAATCTGAAACATTTTGAACAAATCTGTTAGGGAACTTTTTCATGCTGCTGCATTTCAGTATGCACTTCATCACATGACGTCCCAGTGGAAGGCTTGCAGAGGAAAGCAAGAGTGTCAGATGAAGCAGATGCAGAGGATTATCACTTTTAGGCTAATGTGCCGGATGCAAAAAGATTTTGTGAAAAGCAAAAGAGGCTGACAACTCAGGCAGAACAGGAGCAAGATGGATGGTACGTGGAAACAAAGAGAAGAGAGAAGCAGAGTGATGAGAGAAAAATTACTGAACAAACCACAGAGAAACTGAGGAATGGAAAGAGATTGGAATGAAAACTGAAAGACACAAAAGGAAAAAAAAATCATCCGAAACATTTAAATGAGTCAGTTGACCCTTTTCTTGGCAGCATTAGGATTCATGACCTGGGAGTAATGAGAATGGAAAAACAACTGACAAGTTTACATCCAGAATATGAACTGTCTCTTTATCTTCCTGACAAGCCTAAATTTATTATGTCAGATAAAGACGCACACACACCAGATGTTTGAATATACCAACTTGCAGAATGCTGCGCTATGTTGACTTTTGCATATCATTTCATGGTTAACGGTGTCAGAGCAGTTCCACATGGAGGCACACTTTTTATTTAATAAAGATTTCCTGGAAAAAAGCGCCGAGCCTCGTTAATAATCTGTCAAAAGGCTGCTTGACAGCAAAAATTAGGACGTGTATGTGTGTTCGGTAACAGATATGTGCAGCTGTGACTGAGCAGCTAATGAAAAGCGTGCTGTCAGTAATATCCCATCACTGAATAAAACATGGACTATTGCTGCAGCCACGATTCCTTTACACAAGTCCTGTGGCTTTCAATCAGGTGGGAATCACTGCACACACATGCACTCCTTCATCATGCGGCTGGCAACCCCTGGAGGTCTCAGTGGTTATATGTTATGTAATACACTCAGGAGGAGAGAGGTGTGTGTATGCGTGTATGTGTTGGGAGTGGGGGGTTTCTCATGCACTGTTCACGCTCTGGCTTATCGCCCCGGGGCTCTGCTCTGAGCTTGGTGTGACTGATAAGCGCTGTGTGTGTGCATGAGACTGAAAAGAGAGTGTGTGTTTCAGGCTTTAATCAGGTGTGTACACGGAGGGGCATTATGCTGTTAAAGTGAGTGAGGATATAAAAATGATGTGTGTTTACTGGCTTCTTGTCAATCTGAGGCTGAACCAGCTTTTTCACACTTTTTAAAATTTCAGTCCTCATGCGTCATTCTCTGGGAGAAATGAGAGGGTTTCAATGCAATGTGATTGAGTTCAGTTTCTGAAGTTCTAAATATTTCAAACAGTAATAAAATATGAGTATATCATTTTATTTATTTAAAATGTCTACAAGTACACTTAGTCCTCTTGGTTAGAGTACTTAGAGAGAGGGACTGTTAGTTCCTTCTTCTCTCCAGAAAGATTTGGGTCTCTTCTCTTCAGCTCATCCCACAGGTTATTTTAGGATTTAGGTTTGGGACTAAGATGGCAAAGGAAGGAGGTTGATTTTGTTTCTGCTTTTTGTAGGCTGTGGCCCATATGTTTTGGATTGTTTTTTCTGTTCTACTCAATGGTTCTTTCTGTTAGGAAAATGAAGCACGTTCTTCCCACTGTCGCCACATGCTAGCTCAATATTAGCTCCCATTGTTGCTACAAAGTATAAAAGTGCTTTGAGCTCACATGATACCGTTAAAAGTCCCAATTTCACTGGATGATAAAATGTCTTCATATTTCAGAAATACCTTCTGGCAGGGCTAATTGACATTCTACTGGCTGGCATTTGCAAAGTAACCAATGCAGGAGTGCCATTTATTTCCTTTGGTGCTGATTGGCTGTACCCCTAGCAGCAGAGATGAGGAAGACAGTGGATGTTAGATTTTTTGGTAATGACAAGAGGGTTTCCACTCTGTGTATTAATGCATATTGAAGTATATTTGGTGACGGAACTACTAACAAACAATTATAAAATGGATCTCAAGTATTTAAGGATTTCAGGTATTTGTGGGTTGCTTTGGGCCCCGACCCGCACAAATGATGGTGGTTGTATTTTTGTAAGATTTGCTCTGAAAAGGGTTACAGTTTTACAATTTCAAAGGAAAATTGCAATATTTGTTCCTTGACGATGGATTTCATCAAACAAGTCAAACACAATCGGTGTGAAAATCCACACAGATAACTAACAGCAGGACTCTGTGGGATAGGGCTGTAATTTTAGTCTCAAGGTCATGGGAAGGCCTGAATTCACCATGACAGTGACAGTAATAGGAACGATAGAACATCAAGGTGTTTCATCTTCAGTTTTCTTGTTTTTACAGTGTCTAGTACCTGTGTCTGTATTTTCTGCAACACTGGATATATAGTATGTAGTCCTTGTCCTTGTAGTAAGGAGTTTGCTTTATTTGCTGCTACATGCATGTGGGAATCTGTAGAATCCAGTTGAGCATCAAAGATGTCTCTTTGTTATAGAGCTTTATTTTTTAAATTATTTTCTGCGCTTTCTGAAGTTATTTTTACGTATAACCATCAGATATATTTTTGGGAAATTTGCAAACAGTTTGCCAGCCAGTTTCTTCACAGTTGCAATCCACATTTTCATTTGACAGACTCTCTGATGCGGGTCATTCTCACAGTTGGAAATATTATGAAACAGCATTTGTGCAGACAATGACTTGATGTAAAAAATACACTCTTGAAATTGCTGTTTTGTTTACTTCAAGAATAGATAGCTCTGTTTGTGTTTGGATGTAAACAGCCACGATATTAACAGATGCACACAATTTTCTAGCAAGTACAAACCAGCACAGGACAGCGGAATAGCAGTAACTATTTAAAGCTAACACTCTGTATATTTGCACACACTTGCTTGCTGGATTTCTGGCCAGGTAAACATAACACACAGCTCCACCAGGCTTGGCGTCATGATAAATATGAATAATATTGTCTACTACAACCTAAACCCACATTACATTGTTCCTCTAATAAATATGCAACAAACCAACTAATCTGTATCTGAAAAGGCAACCAATAAATGTTTCATCAGCAGCTTCCCCTTCAGAACAGTGAAAGCACATAAAATCCCATAAATTAGATCTCATAAATTAGGATTAAACAAAACAAGGCAGAAGTCAGTACCAATTTCTAGGAATCAGGCTTCAACCCATATTCCAGTGTTTTAATAACACTGGTTTAACAACATGGATGCAGCAGCGGCATGATAATGCCTACTGAGGTAACTAATGTCTATTCAAGTGTCTAAAAATAAATAAAAGATCTATTTCTGGAATTATTAGGTTTACAGAATCTCAAGCATATTCACATTCACATTCAAATAAATTTAATGCATATTCAATTCCCTGAAAGTGACAAAATACAAATAGCTTGCAATATAAATATATTCCCATAGTAATTTCTTACGAATCTTTATTACTCCTGGGACAGATGTTGCTTTACAATTTTTAGAGTTCACGACAACTTGAGCATTAAGACAATAGAAGTCTAAAAGTGAAAGTAGGCAAAAGACTCACAGTGGCACAACACATGAAGACGATGATGAAGGTCCCGATGACACCTCCGATTCCAACCAGCCAGGTCATCCTGAGGAAAAGGATCACTCCGAAAATGTTCTGGATGCAGGGCATGTAGACGCCCATCAGGGTGCCAAGCTGAGGGGCCTGGATAAAGACGAGAAAAATACAATAGTCAAATTTCACTATTCAAATTGTTCTAACTAATTTTTTGTGTTTTGTTAAACTTAAACTGTTGTCGTACTTTATGTGGCTTAATAAGCCATCACTTGTCACAGGGTGCAGACTTGGCTCAGGGTCACTGCCAGATTGCTGTAAAACCGACTCCCCAGATGTGCATTCCAGAGATTTCTGCTACATTTTGGCAGGTATGACTCAGTGAAAATTGAGATAACACCAATGCATGCTGAGAAGCACAGCTTGAAAACCTGCTTTAGTTTAGATGTCTTGTCCATTTTTAGATATAGAAGCAAACAGCACACATCATACTCATGTTAAAGAAAAATACACATTTATTAGTTGGACAGATGATGGACAGTGATTAATGTTGAGTCTGCTGCTGATGAGCAATTAAATTACATTTTTTATTTGTTTGTTTTTTAATCAAAGTGGGGTGTAAATATATTACCAGTCGTGAAAAACTCTCTCTGTGTGTTTTCACTGACAGACTATCTCTAAAGACAAAAGCACAAGATAAAAGCAGACTTCTAGAAAACCAACCAGACACTAATTGATGAAACAGTAATCTGGCGTGAAAATAAATGACTAGAGTTGAATTGAACAGCTATTCTATATTTTTCACAGCACTATATTTTTGTAACAACCTGTGCAGTCTTATTACATTGTATTTAGTGACAGATTGGGATGGTAACTGATATCTGAAGTATACCTGTAATTTTGCTTATTGTACTTGAAATTTTAAGTCAAGACATTCGCTTCCTTGTTTGTCACTTCAGTTAGACTTGCATTTGAAGGTCTTAACTTAGCAGTAAGTATAGAATAAATATTAATTTAACACCTCCCATTCCTACTTTTTGTAAGATGAGGTCAAGAAAGCTCATTTTGACTGAAAAAACAAAGAAATGTTGTGATCAAATGGACACCATGGCAACAATCTCCTGAGTGCCTGGGGGGCAATAAAGGATGGCTTTACCATTTTTGTTTTTTGTAATAGACTTGTTCAGTTTTACAGTACTGTTGCTGCACTTTTGTCCCTACTGTGGATCAGCGAATAAACAGAAAGATTCCCTGAACAGAACCAGAAGGATAAATCAAGGACAACATATTTAAGACCATTTCTGATACTTGGATACTAGAGACCCATTCTGTCTCAGTTTACTCACAGAAAGATGTTGTCCTTGATGTGATTGTGAGCATACACCTGTTTGTTTTGTGTGTTATAGCATTTTGTCATCCTGAATGTGTATGTGCCTGCACATCTGTGATGGAGTATTTTAAATCAGAACAACAAATGCAATGACCTCGCATATAACAGTGAAATATTCATTTCCTGCTCAAGGACAGCTGGTCAAAGATGCGTAATTATCCCCATATACAGCCCTGACCCAGTTTACCAAGAGAAAGCATCGACCTCAGCTACACAGAAGAGAAAACACAGAGACTGTTGCTTCTCTCTACTGGACAGAGAATAACAGAGAGGATAAACTGGCTGTTGTCCAAGTCAAAAATATGGTTGTCACCAAATGGCTAAAAAAAGAAGAGTGATTCTTGGTACTGTGTTAGCATCTCTGGAGATTATTGTGAAGAAGGATTGTTTATAAAATGAACAACAAAATGGACAACCTTGAGCATCCTCAGCACAAAACAGCAGTACAACAACAGAGTCTTTAGCCGGACGTTTCATCAGATTTGTTGTAATAATGGCCACAACAGGAAGTTCTTCCTACCCACATTCATAACCACCTACAATGACCCTGAGAAACTTAGATAGTTTCAGCTGTTTAACATTTTGTCAATTCAATATTTAGCTTGAAATTGTGGCATTAAAAAATGAAAGAATAAAATGATAAAAATATGAGTTTGGAAAATGAACCCCCATTTTGTTCCCTTATCAGAAGCTAAATAACAAAAATTACTGCAGTTAATTTGACTGTTTAACTTTACAAATGGGACCCCACAGGCTACAAAGCAGCAACTACTTCATATATAACATATTTTATTGAAGATTCTTTGTTTGTTCGTTTGTTTTTTGGCTTACTATGCAAAAAAAAACAAAAAAACAATGGCAGTGTCATTTTGAGTAATTAGAATGTTTTGCTTTTATTAAAACAGGCTGTTATTGTTAGGTTTCTTTTGCATTGTCTCACATTGCATTGCTTAAGATTTAGGGACACAAAAGCTTGAATATCAGATTGTTGACCTTAACATTACTGCATTGGGATTTCCTACTGATCCAACATAATGGATATTAATAAATTATTCTATTATAGCTAATGATTAATGTTGAAATATTTTAAGTTCATCTCAGAAAGTTTGTTGTGCATTTGGTGAAATGTGTCTCAGTTGTGCTCTCCTCCGGGTTACACTTTGACCTCCTACCTCTTCTACAACTAAATCCTCCCAGCAGGGAGCATCTCAGCCTTCAGCCCCGCTGCACTTTAATCAAAGATCCGTGTCTTGGCCTCCGCAGGCCGCTCAAAGGGAGCAGCTAATAACAAACCTCCTTCATCTCTGTCACATCCCTCGCCACATGACAGTGATTTAAATAGTCTGCCTTTTGTCTGTTGTATGTAAATCTGAGTTTCGCTCAATGTGACTGTGTCCTTCAATGGAGGAGATGATTTTTCATCATCTTGACGTTAAGGGCCTTTTCTAACTCAATGAGCCCAGAATGGGCTTCCACTTGCACAGCTACGTACATTTGTGTTATCAAAGCCATAATTACTTTTTGGAAAGTATTTTAACCTCCTGTACACCTGTACTAGGACTGCATGTTATTTTACAATACACACAAGGAGAATCAGTGTGACTGTCTGTTTGTATTAGTCATTATTTAGACCCCTGCAAAGAAGCTGAAAATAAGTTAAAGAGTATAAAAATCTAAATATGCCCAGTTATTTTAGGAATTCAGAAAATATAAACTGCCACAGTTTATATTCTTGCAAAGTTAACCGATTAAATGACATCTCTACTGTATAATATAAAAATATGTTTCAGGCAAAAATAATAATAATACCGTAATCTTTGTTGATTAATAGAAAGTAGAATAACACAAGGAAGCCCAAATTCTGTCTTTCTGTCTTACAAAACCTGACATAGTCACCACTTTTAACCTCCAAACCCTTTTCTCTATCTCCCATTAGGAATGCTGTAATTAATATAACTGAATTTGCATTGGCAGGACCTTCAGGGACTCAGTGTGTACTCTACAACAGCAGTCAGGTGTTGCAAGCAGACAGGTACGCCTGCGGTAAGCACTATGCTTTTACATGCAAAACTGCTGCCACTGCACAAAGCAGGTTGAGGTCAGTTTGTAATAAAACAGGTAGGCCATTAAAGGAAAACCTGTGTGCATTTGGAAACTGTAGTATTCTCTGTTTTACTCTTTTGTTTATTTTTCCTTTATTTAACAAGGAAATCCCCACAGAGATCTCCAACTGTGCAGAAAAAAGCCTTCTTTTATAATACACTCATAAAAAAGACTTCAAAAGAAGAGACTTAGGTATAATTTTACAGATTAAATGTTTTTGCTCTCACATAATTAACCAACGGAAAATACTGTATGTTTATGGGAGACATCACTCAACTAAAATTTTCTACAATCCTTTACAGTCTACAAAATGTCCCCTCCCCTGTCTGCTTCTTAACACAATAGGGAAGCTGAAACAAGCAGACCTTCTCTGTTCAGCTGCTATATGAAGTGCTCAGCTGAGCGTTGAATTGTAATCCAGACATAACAATAGGCAGGTTCTGAAAAAACAGCGTTTGTGCTTGAAAATCCTGTTTGTTACATGAGACAAACTGATAATGAACAACTGGAATCCGAGAACCTGAACATGATGAAACACCTCTGCGTTCGATGATCAGAAACCCAAACACAAAAATTTAGTGAACTAATAGATGCAATAATGACTTTATATTGGGAAATAGCCTGAAACAGATGGAACACTTGTGCATTCACTGAATTATTGACCCTGCGGGAAGGAAAAAGGCTGGGCGCTTATTGAAATTCTCCCTTTTCTATTTTCGTTCAATTTGTGCATCATTAGCCTGTTTGTGGACAGGGAATGCAGACGCAACCAGCGTCTGGTCTCATAGATGCTTACACACACACAGAATGAGTCTGTTTAATGGGCTTTGAGCCAGCAGAGTGATGAATTCCCAGGAGAAAGAGCCACCAAGAACAAAGAGAACAGGAACTGTTGCAGAGCTACAGGTAGGCCAGCGTGGCACCACTAAACTAGCAAGAAACAGCTGCCCACCGACCCCTTGGGACAGGGAAGCAGCCCGACGACTGAATGGCTCAGGTGTGCTATACAAACAACGGGATTTTTTAATTCATCTACTTTAGAGTCACTGCCTCCTGCTGCTCCAACTACCACAATTAGACTACCACAGATTTTTTTATATCTGCACCTCACTGGGTTTACGGACTTGTGAGGTCATAAAGTTATTTTTAGACTTTATTCTTAACCTTGCATTAAAAGTTCCCTAAATTAAATGATTTGATTCTTTTTTTTAAAAAAATCTTTTTATTTATTAAAGATGTATTCACAATGTTAGGGTAAGTGACAGATGTTTGTTTCCTCAAACATGAGGAAACATACGAAATCCGTTGTGGCCATTTATGCTACATTTTTGTAGTTTGTTTCTTTATTGGAATTTTTGGCTTTTTGGAACAGAAGGCCGCGACAGAATCTCTGGAGCATCAAGTGACATACTGTATTGTAAATAGTCTGTCTCTTAAAATGTTACACACATGCTCATTATGCACATTTTTAAAAAGTGAGCCAACTCAGTTGCACATCCCTAGGATTGCGAGTCTGATATTTTTTATTTCTAATAGCTGCACAGTATTTTCTGTTTTGTTAGTCTTGCACCGTATGCTATTATTATTACTATTATCATTGTTATTGTTAATCTTGTATTAAAACAAAATCATAGTTGCTCCTACAGAGCTGAGAAAAGCTGCGTCTCCACAGGAAAACCGTAATAGACTTCCTCCAAGGAATCATTTCAATCATATTAAAATGATTCCAATTTTAATATTTTCTTGTTAGAGGTACACTGAATTTAGGAGGTTTGCTGACAGGCCTAATTTTTGTGCAGGGTTGCATTATTGAATGCAATACGAGTACGCTCGTTTGATGTTTTCACATCTATTGCAGATCAGTGGGGTCGTTGCATTTGATGTTTAATTTACCAATTTCATAATACATCAAAGAAAACGCAACATGATTTTGTTTTGTCTCTCTACTTTAGCGGTGAGAGGAGGGGAGCGCATTTATTGTTTCATTACTTTAATTTCTGGCAGAAATAGAGGCATGAAGTGGAGCGCGAGCGGTGGGATGAGGTATGAGGGGAGCGGTGGGGGGTTTAACAAGCAAGAGGGAGGCAGGCTGGGAGCTTGTAACGCCATCTCCACGCTCTGCTGGCCAAACAGGAGCTGATAGGGCAAATGTGTTTCTGCTCAGGTGTGTTGAATTATTAAACAGACAGCAGGAAGAGAGGCCGGCAAACATCCGCCTCCATGACCGGCTGTGGATGAAACAGTCAATCTGTGGTTGGGTTGGTTTGTGTGTGCAGATATGTAAAAGCCAACAATCGTCTGTAAAACCACTTTTTGCCTCTGCGTATCGGAGCAAGAAAGAAAAAAAAAAGATAAGTACACGTGTTTCTAAAATACTCGAGATAAAAATAAAAAAGTCTTCACATATCTTCACGTCTTACTGGCAGCTCTGACTGGAGATTTCTTTGTGCACTCATCCACATGTTGTGCTGCTGCACCCGATTTTGAATCCAGGCTTTCTGAGATTCAGGTCAGCGTGAACACATGACAGAACAGAGAATAGGAGAATCTGAAAGGTACAGACATTCTTCAACAAATAAGCACAGAATTAGTGAGTCAGTTATCGTCATCCAGACAGTCTGCCTTTAAAGCAGGCAGAAGAAGAACTGCCCTGTATTCTTAAAGATATTTTGTCTTTTAAATTGGGAGGTTTTTAATCAGGAATGGACAATATCATTCAGGATTACATGAGCATGATAGTAATGATAAACTCTAATGGAATTTTTTCTAAAATCTATGAAAAATTTAAATGACTGATTACTTTTGAAACCATTTCAGAAAAACATTAATGTTAATAAAAATATAACTGAATGTAATCAATTCTGTGTGCTGATAAAAAACTCAATTGCATTAGTTTTACTTATTTTTCTACCACAACTGACAGTACTGATAAAATTTTTAACCAAATGACTGTGTTGAATTAACTTTTTATTATCACTTGTGCACTGATTAAGCAAAAGACTTGCAGTTCCAAATTTCCCAATAAAAGCATCAACTCACAGGGGCTTGATAAAAAAAACACAACTGTTTCAGATTTGTATTTGTAATATTTTAAAACTATGTATAATTTTTCTGCCATTGCACAAAAACCCCACACTTTTGCAGGGTACTTTATTCTTTATTGTAATGAATAACACAAACTATCCACTAAGCTCAATCCTTTCCCTAAGACGGAGTGTCATATTAAAGACCAAGGACCTACTGAACTATTAAAAGACTGAAACAATATTTTCAGTCATTACAAGATGAGAGATTGAGTTCTTTTCTATGCATAACTTAAGTAATTAAACAGTCAATACAAAAATGATTAAAAAGACTAATAAATTATGAAGATGCATGAAGTCAGGTGGAAGAAAAAAGAAATCGACGCAGAACAAAACCTTCGGCTGAACCAGTTAGCTGAACAATACATGAGCTGTGAAATTTCTATTTAGCCCCGCTGTAATAAATAGCCTAAATTGACAAGAAGCGGGATTCATCCTTGGGAGGGCCACTGATGGGAATACCAATCTAGCACATCAGTCTAATGAGAGGGGCAGGATATGAGGGGGAGAGTTTAAGGGCAGAGCTGAGAGTGGGATCATAAAACACCCAGAAAGGAAACATTTACAGGAGGGAACATTAGGTTGTAAAAGCCTAAGAGGAAAAGTGCATTGACAATGATTCCCTATGAGTCTTGCCTGGAATATTCATCCAAAAAAGCAGTAAGCATCAAGTAATGAGGTACTGTATATCGTTTACTTTGCATTAGTATTAACTGACCTGGTCAATCTACTAATAAATTAAGGTCAGAATTTTGCACACTGCTATATAAAATTAAACAGAATGTGATGCATATACAGTAAATCCTTGTTCATGTTCATCCTAACAAGGAACCTCCATTTAACTTGATAACTGAGACACTAAAAGGCCAACCTGGAAATCCTGGCATTTTCATCTTCACAGATAGAGATTTCCCACTTTGCAGCCATAATAGCTAAGTGGCAAGTTCTTTAGACATGTACAACAAAGAACAAGGACTAAAGGTCTTGTGTCAAGATCCGAAGAGACTAATTCTGCTTTATTCTCTAGCAAGATGCATGAATGTCTTCCTAAAACTCTCATTAGAGAAATGCAGTTCGCTTGAACAGTGGAATAAGAACTGGAGAAATTACATTTGTCACTGAATGTCATTTATGTTGCAAATGATACTGAGCAAGAGTCACATTTGTTTCTGAGATTATTTGCACAAAAGGCAAGTTGGCTAGAGTAATAGAAAAGCATTGCATTTTCTTAATGTTTTAAGGACTGCATAGTTTTAGGCAGTGCTTTAATACATGCATTAAATGCAACGCTCTCCATGTTACTTTAAGTATTTAGATTTCACATGGGACACTTTTACCATCTGTGCTTTAACTGCACTGAACTGCGCAGTCTGTATGTATTATTAAGGGTGAATAAAGTATTTAGAGCCTTTATGTAAGAATAATAACTAATACATTCAACTACAATTGTAGCTCTACATTTTGTTTCATTTTTCAATTTTAGTACACTTTTGTGGGTTATTGAGTTCCTTTAGAGAACAAGTCAAAATGTCACAGTGATGAATAGCAACAGCTTCGCTTATGATCAGATGGTTAGGCAACTGAAAACGTAGTTTATTTATTCAGCAACCTCTCATTGTTAAAATAAAATATCAAGTGATATAAAATTTTATTTAATACAAAAAGATTTGTAAAAAATAAATAAATGTATTTACATTACCGATAAATGTTGCAAAACAGGGAAAATGCTTTTCCAAACCCTGCAATTTGATCATTTTCAAAGTGTTGAAAGAACTTAAAGGTTTGTAGAATAATTTTTAAAATTGCATGTGTGCAAACTATGTTAACACACAGTTAGATTTGGCCTACTTGTGGCTCATATTTCATACTGTATAAGTGAGATGTTCAGTCTGTTGAGTCACGAATGAAATACACATGAAGTAGACACATAATAGTTGTGACCGATGACTATATATAATGACATAATGGTTGTGAAAATATTTGTAGGAAATGTGGTGTGCAAGATTTCTGTTGCAGCCATCAGAAATCTTTCAGTTGGTTGCAAAATCTGACATACAATCCATCTACTGGACTGAACAGTCGACATACAGCAAGTAGACACTTCACGCATGTCGTTTTGATTTTATTTGTCCAGACTTCACAGATCACAATTCTTTAAGGGATTTTCTTGCATATCCACTGTATTATAATTGTCAATGAATTGATTAAACAGTCATCTAACTAGCACATACTGTTATGTAATAATTTCATAAATGCTGTTTTGTGAAGTTCTCGGAGGTTTGTTGAACATTGTTGAACATCTCACAAAGTAAATGTGTGACGTGTCAGTTTTCATTTCTGAAAGAAAATGTAATAAAAAATAAATAAAAAATTGTAATCGTGATGGTAATATAAAGATCTAAAACAGCTCAGTGGGGTTTAAATTAATTTGACACAATGATGATGTGGCTAAACACTTATTTTCATCCACCCAACTTTAATCAATACCAGGAAATGAAACCATTCATACTTATGCATTTTCAATCAGATCTCACACTTTCGTAGAAATATGAAAAATCTTTGTTTCTTTAAATGCAATTCTGCTGGAAACATTCCACATTGCCTATTGAATCATATGTAGGTTGCACATTACATATGAGATTTAGGAGAAAAATCTGCTGGGGGATCAACTACAGTATGACCTCTGTGACCTCCAGCCTGCGCCGTCATGTCACACACCAACTAGTTCTTTAATCTTGGCTTTTCACACTGCGCCAAAGAAAGGCCGCTGCCTCGGCTTCCCTCTGCCTCGCTCACTCGAGGGTGCAATGATGAAGGAGATGGAGAATGAGGAGGGGTGAGCCGAGCGAGATAGAAAGAGGGAAGGTGACGGAGGAGAACGAGAGGAGTCGCTGTGTGAGTGATAAAGCGCCTCAGGCTGCCTTAATGAAAAGCCTCTCGTGGCGATGGAGAGATTGCCTCTGGAATGGGCTGCTGATGGGAGAAGCCGCAGCTTGGTTCAAAATGCAGACTAATTAATGTGTTGAAGGGGCTGAGGTGACAGGGGGGAGATTAGAGCTACTCACAGTGCAACCTGAGCTAAGGATAGCTGGACAAGTATGCTTTACATTCAGCATGAAGGGGTAAAACAACGTGGAATTTATAGGAAATAGCTTAAATGTTTCCACTATTACTGTTCACCTGCAACACTCTTACAATCAGATTATAAAAAAAGCAGATGCACAGTGTGAAAGATTGTCCATCTAAAATGTAGGTTTAAACAAATGTTGTTTCTACGGACTTAACGTTAAACAGCTGCTACCATTAGCTCTTTTCCTGAGAGCATTTCATAAAGCAGAAATGTATCGTTAGTGCCTATAGCGCACTGTGTGGATTAGTTATATAAACTGAATATACTCCCAGGAACAACAGCTCTTGAAAGTGCTTGAATACATAAAAGCAAAATTATGTGGATGGCTGGACACACCAGAAATAATACTGTAACATTTGTTTTATTGAATGAAAATACTGAATGAAATAGTGATATATTTTATGTTCGTTCAATGATGAAAACTTTGTTTATGATTAAATGTTCAAAATGTTAAAGAAATTTCCATATTTATGTATATGAGAATCACAGGGTCATAATTCATTAACAAAAAAAATTGGACTCTACTTTTAACATAATTTAATTCTAAACCTTTTTATTCAATAATTTATCTTAAAATCTATTGCAGCTTTAGCACCCTTTATTTTTCTGCCATGTTTTTATTTTATTTCTATTAGTTCAAGTTGAGTTGGAAACAATGAATGAGATTATTCAAATATCCTTTTAATTAAATTTTAAAATATTTACATGTATAGCTATAGTGAAATAACGAACAAATCACACACAATCAATTTTTTTTCACATTCATTTTTATATTACAATCTTTTTAAAATAAAAATGACAAAGATAAACCAGAACATTATGTACATTTTACTGTGCTTAATGAAACTGCAATCTATAAATGCAGTTGAGGTGTTTAGGGACATCACTTTGAAAGCTAAGATTGTTACTTAACTGAAAGCATAAAAGTCAAAACTCATTTGAAGCTGCCATTTGTTTATTAAATTTTTCTTTCATAACTCCTATGTTGGCATATCAAATAGTGAAGTTATATTTTTAAGCCATAAGAGGAGTGTAGGACTACATAGTTTATGTTTACAATAGTACTTGGAAAAAACAGGTTCCAGTCACATCTCTCGATAATACCAGTCATTGCATCAGAATAATCACTCATACCAGAATAATCACTCCTCTTCAGGTCTTAAGACACAGGGGAAATGTGTCTTGGTGCAATTGTTTGTAAAGGTGTGAATATATGAGACAACAATATTATTCAGGTGTGAGGGTAATTAAAACATAATTAAATAATGTTGCTACAGTAAAAAAATATTAATAAACCATTCATGCCATCCACTGACTACACAAATATTCAGAAAAATGTTCAAGGTTTATTTTTGTTATCCTGCTATACATCTGAGTAATCAGGATACCAACAATTTACTCCTGAGTTCAGTAGTCTGTAATAGTTATTTCACTCTTGCTGTTTTCTGCTGGACTCATCTGGAGGGAGTTTCTGATAATGTGGGAACTCCGATCTCCTGGGTCAACAACACTGATTTGCTCCAAGGTGAAAATGCTAAAATGAACACCTGTGTCAAAGTAAATCAAAGCCTCGGAACAGAAAGGAGGGGAAAAGTGACAGGAACAAACATGGGCAAAAGCAAAAAGTGAGAGAAAATCTCCAGCTGATTGGACACCTGGAATGACAGACGCGTCAAAGGTCATAAAAAGCTGACAACCTGTCACTGCTATGACTTTTCAATGCCTTAACGTCGTCTTACATCACATGAGCTGACTGAAGAAAGAAACTTCTGAAAGTCACTGTCTGCCGGTCTGCCCCAGTTATTTTTATATCCTTCATTATCTGCATTATCTTTTATCATTTCAGCTATGCAAAATAACAAGCTGCTGAGAGGCAAAAATTATAATTTCCCACAGGACTGATAATATTGCTGCACCTGTGTCAATCAAGTGCTAGGGAAATTTGTGAAAGTTGAACTCCATTCTACTGGCAACCGTCAACCGCCAGCAGCAGAAAATACCAAGGGAGGGTGTGAGAGAAACTAATAAGCTAGTGGCATTTAAGATGCAATTCAGTAACATAAACAGGGGATCTTTAATAACAGAGAATGATTGACCACACTTTTAGTGGATCTCCAGTAAAAATGTGAGTGTATTCCAAAAAGTATTAGAAAACTGTTCTAATAGGGATTCATAACGACTACTTATTTGGAGAACAAATCTATATTTGGCAACCCATAATCACCATCCAGGAAAAAAAAAACCCAAAAAAACCATAACAGCCCTTTTTGACTGAGGAGGTAATTTTATTTATTGAGCACAATTAATAATATTACTGCTGCAAATTTAAATGCACTGGAAAGTGATGTATTGATGCATACAAACTCATATCGAGTAAAGACGTAGATTGGTGTAAGTTGATTTTAGTAATTTGTTTTATGAGACATAATTTTTCATAACAAAAGCCTGGCCTTTTGTGCAGACAGCTTAAACTATCATTGAAATCGTATTATCTGTATTGCAGATAATAGCATCATTAGTCTATGCTTCATCACGGTGGCAATGCAGCGACATTTCATTTTATTGATAAGCTTCAGCATAAGCAATGAGCAACTGCAAGATGATTTTTTTTAAATGTGTCCAAGGTTAAAAAAGTAGTGCACTTTTTAGTGCACATTCCTGCATCATAGTTTTCACTACAACGCACTACAACGATTTCTAGTTTTTTACTGATTATGCATTACATGGCCATAACGTTCTGACCAGAGACAAATTCAGTGAAAAAACATTGATTTTCTCATTACCATGGCTCCTGGTAATGGACAGGATATATTAGGGAGAAAGTGAACTTACTGCCCTTGAAATTAATGCGCTAGAAGGAGAAAAAAATGGTTAAAAGTAGGAACTTCAGAAACTCTGACAGTAGCCTTGTTAGGATCATTTGACAGCTCAGAAATTGCTCCAGCACTGGTGGAAAAAGGTTCAGAGGATGTGGTTCAGTATGCCCATAAACTGATCACAATAGGATCATAGCGAAGCAGTGAAGGGCAGCGTCTGCAAGGTCTCAAGTGACAACAGTGGCTAAATGAGGATCAAACCTTAATAGCACTGAATAGCAATGGATGAAGGTTATTTTTGGTCTCATAAGCACAACCTTTTAGTCTTCTTCTAGACTTAACTGTGGCCCAAGTCTACCGATTATTAGTGAATAATCGTCAGACCAGGACGTACTGAGCTAATGGGATCAGACAGTGTACTGAAAAACAAGCTTTTGCTACCCAGGTTAATGTTACATGGGGAAAAAAAAAACATTCTTAGCCCATTATCAGAAATAAAGACACCTTTTTAGATGGAAGGTAAAAGGTCAAAAAAGATTAGAAGTCAAGTTACCTTATGATTGACTGGGAATCTTCACCACCAATGAACATGACCTTCAACAATGCTCATGTTGTTAGCACATGTCAAAGTAACATCCACAGGAATGACAGGACCCAAAGGTTCCAAGAACAATATTGCCCAAAGTATCACACTGCCCCCACAGACTTGCATTCTTTTTCTTCTGCATCCCAGTGGCATGTGTTTACCAAATAAGTGATCATCTACATGATAGTAAACAATATGTGAATTATCAGATGAGGCTTCCTGGTGCTGTTGCTCCTTGGTCAAGTTCTGATACTCCTGTGCCCATTATTGCTATTTTCAGCATATGGCAATGCAGCTCCCAATACAACAAACTTCACATTTGGTTCACACACCTTTCTATCAAAACCCAAATTAACTTATCTAGCAACTTAAACTGCAGTTGTTAAATTTAACCACATGGCAACAGATGTTGCTATCGCAATCTATGTGGGATCAGCATCTAATCAGCCAAAAGATTAGTTACTGAAGGCCCAGTGACAGAGAGATGTTTTCTGATTTACTCAATACTAAAGGAAAATAGTTTTGATCTTAGGACTGTTAGGACTGATGTTTAATCTCCACCATTTGCTGAATATCTGCAGTCTAAGATCACATTTATGGAGGGTACCTTGACGGGTTTCTTGCGCGCTGACTCTGCCTCGTTGTTCTCAGCCTCCTCATGCTCCTTGCAGCCTTGGGGAAGGTTGGAGTAGTTGGCCAGGCTGCTGAGAAGAGATGACACCATAGGACTGGTGTCCATCTCCTCCTGTAGAGACACCAATACATGGATACCATTAGTTAGCAGTGGTGTGAAGATTCTATTAATCAATGGTATGTAACTGCTGACTTGATTGATTCCTGAGTCATCTTTCCAAGAGCAAGACAAAGAACTCACATCACGTTCCTTATTAGATCCAGAATCCCATTGAGAGCAGATTGTAATTACATTTGTGCAAGGCTGTGGTAAACTGCATTGTTTGGGCTCTTTCCTGTAGCAGTGTAAGAGTCACTTGTATTAACACAAGGTTCCCATATGCCCTTCACACAATAACTACCCTCATTAATAAATGTCAGGGGCCCTTTTCAAAAACTAAATAGTGAGAATGAGTAAACCCTGCATCCAAGATTCAATGCTGAACATGTGTATTACACTTCTGAATGTAGAGGTGTGTCTGCACAGAGAAGATTTTACCTCAAACAAGGCCATGTTCTTGCCATCATATTGCTGGTTCTTCTCAGCGGCAGCTTCACTGCTGTTGATGAAGGGGCTGCTCTCTTTTGGGTTACTGTCACCTGAGAGAAGCAAGACATATACAAAATCCTTTTAGACTGTACTGCAATAAAACAGACAAAAAAAGAGCAAACCTACAGGAAGGCTGATGAAAAGCCCGTTTCTTCAAGTTACATTAAGCCTTTTTCGGGGAAACTGTAACTTTCAAAAGAACACATACTTTAAAGGAGATTACTTTTTTTTAATTTAAGTGTTGAAAGACACACATAAGGTTTAAAAGTACAGGATGTTAGCCAAGAAAGGACGGGAGGCTTGTCATCTCTGTCAGAGAGGCAAAGAAACAGAATGAAAGCTAATGGACTGTGCAATCGCAATATGTGCGGTGCTATATATCCCATATGTCCAAGACTAGAAAATCTCAATCCGCCTCATGCTACACTAAAAACAAGACTGTCCCTAATCTAAAAACGATTACCACTGAAACATCACAAGGAATCCTTTCCAGCTTCCTTGTCAACAAAACCCTGAGAGGACGAAGCAGTGATGTTATTTTGGGTGACAGCTAGCTTAAGGCATCAAGGCTCGATGTAGTAGCATCTGTCCACAACTTCCCATGCCTAAACCGAGAGCAGGTTTGAAAACAAAGCAAAAAAGCCTCAGAATTAAGTGACAGAAGGTTATAACTGGCTCCCTGTAATTAGTGGGTTGCCTATTTGAACCTTCGCTCTGTTGTTGGGGAAGACACTCCCCCCGCCTTGCTCACTGGTGGTGGTCAAAGGGCCCAGTGGCTCAGAATGTGCAGCAGCTTTGCTTTTGTCAGTCTGCCCCAGAGGCAGCTGTAGCGTACCACCATCAGTGAATGTGTGTATGAATAGATGAATGACTGATTGTTGTGTAAAACGCAACAAATTTGATAAAGTGCTATGTAGGACATTTACCATTTGTGATTTTCAATCCATGATATCATAGACACAATCAATGGCCTTGATAACACCAGTTCTCCCACACTACTATATAACTCACCTGATGCTTAGTTGTTTCCTTTACAACCTTGGCTCTTGCTTTCATTTGTTAGTTACGGGTATTTATTGGTAGACTTAATTGAAGTAGATGTTTATTTTGCTGGAATTGCACAGGCTTTATTATCTCTTTAATTAGGCACCAATTTTAACACAGTAGGTAACTTTGTTTTGTATGTCACTGTGTGGCACTCATAGATGTAAAATGACTTGAAAGAGGTCAGCTCAGTTTCTGATGAATGTCAGATTATTTAAAAAACGAATAAAACAAAAGACTTGTAAATTATCCTGGCATAAATTAATTTAATATTTATTTGGAAATGTTGGCCAAATCATTGTTTTCCAAAACAGATTGCTCATGTTCAAGCTTGTGTCAGGCTGCAGCTTATCCCAGCAGTCACACGTTTACAGGTGAGGTACAGCCAGGACAGATTTTCCATCACATGGTTACTGAACCTTTTTATTGCACAGCATAGTGCCCTCTGTTTGAAAGATTACATGTGGTACAACCAGCAGCAATTAATCAGAAATAATATTAAAATGCATAACAATCCTGGCACAATAGTTGATCATTGTTAAAGCAATGATGTGAAACATTGGGCTGTTTGTTTTGGCGGGCAACCATAGCAGACCACTTTCAGAAAGTAGACTGCTGTGGTTGCAGATTACCGTTGTAAAATGGTGTAACTAGTATAATTGGTATAAGTAGTTATAAAGACTCCAATCTAACATACAATGGCAACAGAAGCTTGGATCCACATATACATTTTACTTATATATTTTAACAGTTCTTTTAGGTGTGAAATTATATTTCACCAAACAAGTCTAGCTTAATCTAAAGGTAGATCTTCACCCATACTTAGTTAAATGTCCTTTAGCAGCTTCCAGAGAAAACACACACTTTCTGTAGTTACCAAGAGACATCTAGTATGATCCTGGGATGTTCGACCATCCTTCTTAAAACTTAATGTGATAACTTCCTGATCACATTAAACGGTGCACTAAGAAGAGATATTCTATATGGAGAAAAGAGGTACCAAAAAAACCCATTATTGAGAACGTACAGTATGGCTCTTCAAAACAAAATATTAACCAAACGCTTAAGCCCTAAAAATCAAAACTGACTTGTACTGTACCTCTATTATTTTCTTTTTAAACACAATTTCAGGCAAATTTTGCTTTCTCAGAATTTAAACAGAAAATGCACACATTTTTGCATGTGCTTCCCAATTAATTTATTTGACTTTTTACTTTTCGTTGAAGGAACATCATGTGCATTGTATAAAAGTTAGAGTTAGACCAAAATGTAAAAGGAGAGAAAAAAAAGTAAATTTTTCTTGGAGAACTTTCTTAACCATCTGGCCATATTAAAATACACTTTATATGGAACAGAAGAGAATCAACCAGCTGTAAATAAACAGCAATAGGCCAGGTTGCAGATGCTGTCTAATGACACAGATGGTGTGTTAACAAGTTTATGCTTTTTTAAAAAAAAAAACTTTTAATAAAAATTTGATGAATAAATGAGGTTAGTATTAATTTTAAGGTGGTTAACTATAAACATCATTAAATTTTTACCTGTATGAACTGAACTGTTAAGTATGAACTGTGACAACACTGAGCCCTGTCATCAATCAAACCTTCAGAAAGCACCACAGGTGCTGAGGATGAATAGAAATCTCATAAAAACTGCCGTATTACAACTAGTCTAAGTAGAATGTCTAAATTCAGAAGCACTTTGTGCACCACAAATGACAAAGGTCTTGGTCGTGAAGGTTGCACAGTGTCAACTGTCTCATTTGCACCTTCCAGCATAACTTGAGGGAGACAGCAGATTGCTCTCCCTCTGGCTCTCGGTCTCGTCTTGGACTGAACACTGTGAGACTGAGTTATTTATAGCCAGGACGCTGCAGCCATGATGTCGGAGCAGCGCTAACAGACGGCATGCCGTTGTACAGAGACAACGCAATAGGGCCACTCAGACAAAGGGCACAGAGAAAAGGGGGCAGTGTTGAAGGATACTTCAAAGAGCGGAGAGGCGAGAGAATTAAAAAGGTGGCAGTGGGGTGAAGGAGTTGAAAGAGGAAGAATGCAGATGAAAAGCTGGAGGGACACACAGATAGATGGTGAGAGAGTGAACTGGGAATGGGAGAGCGATAAAGGCTTGGGATGAAATGGGGAGCCACAGAGGGACGGTAGAGCCACACTGCTGTCTGGCTGTAAAATGTAAAAGCTCCTGCAACATTTAAGGTTGAGCTCACTCTGACCTGCAGGTTAAAATAAACATGGCTGGTAAAAGGGAGACTAAAGTGTCCTGCCAAGGGCTGAGAGAGCATGTGGATTATTCCATTATTTTACCCTCCATTTCCATCATCTGTAAATCCCATCTATAAATGGTGATGGATGGCTGGATGAATGGACGGATGGATGGACGGATGGACGGACAGATGGATGGATGGACGGATGGATGGATGGACGGACGGACGGACGGATGGATGGATGGATGGATGGATGGACAAACGGATGGATAGATGGATGAATGAGGAAAAAATTGATTCCTTCTTTTTTGGGCAGTTCTGAGAATAGTTTTGCCCCAAAGCAACTTATCCCTTCTCAGTCTGATGGGATCTCTACAACAATGGCTCCTCGCTATCAAAGCCTCTATTTATGGTTGAAATTCAGAGCTTCACCACTCAATGAGTGTCTCTCTGTCTTCTGAAGTCCATCATGAAATGACCAAAGTTTCACTTCAGAGATTTTTTTAATAGTTGGTGCTTAGTGCACAGAGGCTTAAGCAGAGCTTACTGTCATTCCATCAACAAAATGAAAGAATTTTCCTTTCTGGGATTGTGTGTGTGATCTACGTGCCCATCGATCTTTTATGTAAATATTATATCATCCCCAAAATAATGTAATATCAAATGACACAACGCAAGTCTTGAGTTAGATTGTGTTTTATTAAGTTTTGTAATAATCAGTATTACTATCCATATTGTTACAGATAATTAAAGCTTTAGTTTTAAACTATCTTATTTCAGCTGCACGATTAAAAATCGCATTTGCAGAGGAATGTGCTTCTATCAGATGTAAATTTTCAAACCTTGACTTTTAAACCTGGAAATAATCCTGTGAGGTCTGCATGCAGTGGATGTCAACACTAACTCTGATTTATCATCTGGTTTTCAGTTGTTGAGTCCTTTTATGTCATCTTAAATCACAAGCAACTCAAATCATTCTAGAAGTCAACAGTAAAATGTTGCCTTCAAACACCCTGTGTTGCTTTCACTGCCATTATCAAATGTCTATTGCCAGTAACAGGCATTTTCCTTTTAATAGATTTTTTTCATAGAGCATTATCAAAATAGTTGAAAAAAAAAGACAGCCTGGAAAGCTGAAATAAGCTGTAATGGTACTTGACACTATTGGCTAGCATTCGTAAATCAGCCAATCAAGGAGAACCATTCATTTACATGGGCACCAACAGGCAGCTGCCCCCCACAGTAAAAATATTCACAATAGTGATTTTATTTGTACAGTATTTAATCCCAGACCATGGTGGAGCTTAGCTTGACCAGTCCATAAGGACTGTTTTAAAACCAGAGTGGCTCTTTAGGATGTTCTATCTTTTAGTTAGCAATCTAAGTACAAATTATTTTTAACGCAGACTTAAAATCAACTCAGTTTGAAACTGTTCTTTATTGGGAAGAGTCATTTTATAAATGTTGCCAAAGTTTATCATGTTGAACATTTACACAATTTTGAAAGGTTTAGCCAACACACACAGCTTTTTGATCTTCTACTTATTTATACATAAAGAAAAGAAAGAAGGATTTAAGATCATCAAATTGTGATCCAAGTTAGTACCTTCAGGTAATAAAATAACTATACACTAACCCAATATGTGATAACTACCTGCATAACTTCAACTAAGTGGGTAAAACCTTTATCTTTTGAACACATAAAGCCTTGAAAAACATTAATATTCTTTGAACTTTTTCACATTTTGTTGCATTACAACCACACATTTTTATGCATTTTATTTAGTTACTATATAAGTGATTTGCAGTGTTCATGAAAGTCAAAAAGTTACATTTTAACCTGCCACTCTTCCATAAAGGATTGAAGTTTTATGGAGTGCATGATTCATGCTGACGGGATTTCTGCAGCTCCTCTGGAGTAAGTGGTTTCAGAGTAAACAGGGTCGAATCCATATTCCACATTTCTCCTCTCTGCCCTCTCCATTTACACTAATACACATTCAAAAAAGTTCAAGGAATAGCACTTTAAATGTTTTAGTGTGAAGTAAAATGTCAGGGGAAACAGGTGAAGGCCTGTTTTGCAACTCAAACTGCAAAACAGACAAAAAGGAGCTATGTAGAATAATTTGGTGAGAACTATTTGACTTTGCTTTATTGATCGTTCCTATGAAGTGGTGAGGTGGCGACACTCACAGCTTTTGCTGTCTCACCCTGCCTGCACTGTGTCACACACTCGTTGTCTCCGAGAACTGACCCCAAGAGGATGAGCCGAAGAACTTGATGCTTATTCTTGAGGAGCTGACTCAACACAAGCACTGGGGCCACTTGTTGGTTTGGCACATGCATTCAAACAAGTGCGTGTGTATGTGTCGGTGCACGTGCGTGTGATTGGCTCACACCTCGTTAACTGTGCTGTACAGCAGCAGAGGAGCGTCTGCGGCCAATTAATCTCAGCCTGGGAACAAGCGGCTGGATTTCAGCCATCTTGTATGAAAACATACACTACGGCTGTGCTGCTGAAAATAGTAAGAGTTTGTATCCAAAATGTATTCATAGATACTTCATGTGTGAAATTGCACACACAACATCCCTTTTCACAGTGTAGTGAGTTTACACTACTTTAAGTGACAGTAGAATTTAAAAGGAAAATAAATTATTGAAACCAAGAAGAAGTTGGATTTTCTGGTGATGTTTCCCTCCAGTGTTTTGTGTGACAGCAGCAAATCCATGTAGATCAGGATTTCACTCACTAATTCAGCTGTCTCTTCATCGTTCAACTACATTAATTCAAGTCTGGCATTCGAAAGTAAATGCCTCTTTGTCAACTGGAAGAACAAGGAATGCAACACTCTTACCAAAGGACAATTTGGAGAGATCAATTAACCTAACTGTAATGCTTTTGGACTGCAGTAGCAGGGAAAACATTCAAACTCCATGCAGAAAAATCCCAAGTTGGGATTTGAACCTGGAACCTTCTTACTGAAAAGCAGACCCCTAGTGAAAAATTATACACAAAATGTATGAAAGTGAAGTGGTAGTTAGGATGGGGTGCTCATGTGGGATAGGTATGCCTTAACAGGTGGATTTTGAGATCAATCTTGCATGTGGTTTGAGATGAAACTTCTCTCAACATCACTCCTACTTTTCCCTACGCAACAATCCCCATTTATTTATAATGATGTAGGGGAGGTTTTATTTCCTGAACATTTCATTCACATGTGATTTACCTTTTTAGCACAGACATAATGCACAGAAGAAATAAATAGCAGGAGGGTACAGTTACATGACTACATCAGCCCACACACTGTCATAAGCAGATATGCTATGCTCTGCTCTCCTTCCATCGATTGTTGCTCCAGCTGCAAATCAGACACAGCCGCCTTGTTTTAATGCGATTTCACTCACTCTGTTTTCTCTCTAACTTTTTCTCTATTCATTTCTCTTCGTTTTGCCTTGTGCTGTGCTCTCTTATTTACAGTTTTTATGTCAACAACTTAAGTATGAATATCTACATGAAACCACCCAGTTTTGTGTGTGTGCTGTGGGGCCGAACCTGTATGCTAATCAGTATTCAGTCGGGCGCTTCAGGTGCAGAATGAATTTAATGCAGCATTGCCTCACAGGGTATGACTTTGACACAGACCCTTCTCTGCAGCCCTTAATTTCCAGCGAGGTCCTCTTTCCTGATTGGGTTTTAAACTGGTGGCATCCGATAGGCTGAGAGCCAATAGACGGACGGGGATTTCTATTACCATGTCTTAGCATGTTGACTCTCCCTGCTCTGAATGTTAGTGATTGGTGTCTCTGAATTAAGTTTCTCAAAATCATGATAAAGAATGTTTTAGCAATGCCAAAAACAATGATTGTTAAAAAATATATTTGGGGAAAAAAATTGACTCCAGCTCAGATTCTCACATCTTTCTATATCCTACAAACACTGCAAGACCAACACAAAACAATCACTTTTGCTGATAATTGTCATTATTAAACAAATTGGGGTAAGCCATAATTAGAATGAGCAGGACAAGATTTCATTAGTGTTAGACATTGGAGCTGGTATCTCACGGTACATTAGCTGCAATACTTTTAGAGGCAGTAAACTCTCCTAGTGGATGGTTCTAAGTTGATTATTCAACTTAAGAGGTTAGAAACTGTGAAAATCTTCACAATAAATAAACTAGGATGTCTTGTAAAATGTCCTCCCTACACACATTCCCACTTTCTGCTTTAAAATTCACTCTAGTCATTGCTTGTCCCTCTCCTCTAGCAACTGTGTGCTGTAGAGTGTTTAAACTTTCAATCGAAGAACCTGTGTCTGTTCACCTGTCCATGGACATTAACTTAGAAAGAAAAGTGACAGGCAGGCGGCGGGCCGCCTGGCGTGAGGTGCAGCTAATGTGTAGCCATGTAAAGCCAGCCACAGCGAGCCCCGGTGGAGCCTGGCTATCAGACTTCCTCAGGTTGTAGGCTAGCTTTGGGAGAACACTTTGTGCCCTGTCAGTCAGCTGCACGCCTCCTGCATGCATACGACCGCCTGCGGGAGTGACTTCAGCTAGCTGCTGTAATTGGTGAGCCACAGAGCTGCGGGGATGAAGGAAATAGATGAAAAAAAGAAGGAATTGCGTGGGAAGAGAAGAGAGAGTGAAAGCAGCATGGAGGAAAAAGAATAGAGTGCTAGGGAGAGTGATTGAGAGTTGGGTTTGGGGAGGATTATGCCTGGTGGGGTAATTGGTTGAGGAGCAAAGGTTCCTCACACCTGCTATCTTTGACTTTTTTAGCAACCAATGCAACGAATTGAAGTAGGATGAACACAGTAAGAAAATGGTCGATGGCATGGTGGGGGAATCAAGACCCCATGTAAGACACTGATGTGTTTTAATAAGGTCGTGGTTGTGTTTTTTTTCCCCAACATTAGCAGAATATTAACAAGGATTTGCGCACATTTGTAATGGAAGTGCTGCTGAAAGTCACATTTATATTATGTTCTGGATAGCGGTGGACTCTAAATGAGAGATGATATGAAGGTGTCCTGGGTGAGTTGGCAAGTTAGGCATCCAACCACCAGCATGTGAACCAGATGATTGAGTTGTTTAAAGTGATTAAACGGGGATGTGTGACTGATCGTCATTTCACCAGGTCTGTAATTTTCTTGTTAGTCAATGGTAGAGGTCAGAATCAAAGGACAAATTATTACATTTTGTCTGTCCAATTTGTACTGCCACTCCCCTGCATGTGGTCATATTCTGCCTCCATACATATCCTAAACTTCCAAGTAAGACGGGAGACAATTTTTCCAAAAGCCCAGAAGAGAACACAGGAAGGGCACGTCCTCTCCGGCTCACCTCTCTCAGCACGTTCCCTCATTTATTTCACTGCCCGATCTTCACCCCACAGGTGTGACATCACATTCCCTGTGGTCGACTCACTTCCACACGTCTACACCTTCTCCTTCCCACTTCTGTATTCTGTGGACTTCCTCTCACCTCTCAATTCCAGCCATAAATAGGTATTTTACTCCAAGAAATTTAAAAGCCAACACACCTGCTGTGGATAAATACAGATGAAACTAAATATGTGCATAAACTCAATAAAAAATGTATTGATGACAGTCTGTAATTCATTAATTGCATTTCAATCAAAAACTATCAACAAAATAAGCAACATTTTAAATTTAAAACCTCTTTTTGCTGGTGAATTATTGAATAAATAGAGATATGAGCTCAATAACAAATATACTTATTGTTTTAAATCTCTTATTTAGGCCATTCAACCATCAGATTGGTGCAAGGTGCTATTACACCATCCAAGTGTTTTTAGGAACCCCTGGTCAGTCATATAACTTCTGACATCAGCATTGGGGATGTCTGTGCTTGATGCAACATGTTTAGCACTGAGATGCTACTTTAGGCTTAAATAGCTTTTGTAATGGACTAACTCTTTTTTGCACAACCTGCACACATACATAGTTTACCCACTGTCCCATCAGATCATTTTTTGAAGCAAAAATAATCCCCAAATGATCCAAAAGAAGCAGCTTTGTCATGTATTAGTTTTGTTTGCGAATGTTACATGTGTGTCAGATGGACAGGTGTACCAAAAGCGCACAAATACAAAGTTCCAGCCAGAAGCTTTCTGTTGATTTTTTGTTTATATTGTCACACAAAAAAGTAGCGTGTTTAACATGTTTTTTAAAATAGATCCACAGTTGTGCCTCTACTGAACTCAAATTAGCCTATCATAAGCCTCCAAAGCCATGACATCATCACCTGTGGCTTCCCACATTGTTTAAAATCAAATACAAATAATTTTGTTAATTTTATGAGGGGGCGAGTTTGTTGAGTTAACAATTTATCAATTAATACTTTTAATTTTTTTGACCACTGTTAGAAAACAATCTGTAAAACTTTGGTGTTTTCTTTGATGTAGCACAGAGATATTTAGAAATGCACAAAAGTAGAAAAAAAAGTTTCTTAGACTTTTGCACAAAAGTTTCCAGTCCAGTTTTGAGTTGTTTGCTTCTTTGCATGATATTTTAATGCCTTTGTGGGCTTTCTAAATGTATTTTGCCCTCCTTGCACTTGCTAAAAAAATCATGTTTAATTAGCTAGTCTGGATGTGACTACAAGCATGCATGGCTCATGTGTTAATGTGATTTACGAGATACTTTTGCAGGTTGTGCTTTTGTCCAATACACTGGTGATTCTAACATCCCAACATAATTTCAAAGGCTTTTCACTCTCTTGCTTATGGCTGACTTAAGGCTTACTGGTTAATAAAATTGAAATCTTTGGTTGATCCCCGCTGGAAAACATAAACCCTGCGGACAGTTTTGTGGTTCTGCTGGACTTTAAACCTTGCTCTTCTAACCCCATTAAAAACCAAACAATGCAGCACTCAGGAGTATGTAAGCTGCTGTCTTCCAGTATTCAGACCAACTGGCGAGGTTGCAGCTAAACACTCTCCTGCAGACTGCAATTAAAACTTCAGTGCTGATGTGCCAGGCAACTGCACGACATCTTACTGCTTCATAATGAAAAGAGGCAGATTATGTAACACAGACCAAAATGACATCAGTGACGCACTCCACCATCCGTTCTAGAAGTCACAGCCCAGCCTGCACGGTGAGGATAAATCTACGTCAAACTCATTTGCAAGGAACTAAAAGCAAAAACATCAGCTATAGTACATCATTAAAAAGCAACAACACCAACAGCCAGTTGTGTCAAAGTGCTGTTCAGGCACATTTTTAAAAGTACCTATACTCCTTACCTAGCTTTATCCTAGGGAAAATATATCTTCCTATGGGGCAATAACACTGAACATAAAGCCAGGGCTGGTTTAGATCAAAGCAGATGCATGTGTAGAAATTACAGAATACATTTCGAGACGTAAATCTAATTTAGATTCTGTGTCAAGATATGAAGTTTGATGTTTACAGGCACAATCATTCTGTCTGACTATTTTTGTAAAGAAAAAATCCAGTTTCTACAAGTTCAAAGCTGGTAGAGACCAAAATATGGTTCTACAAAGTATTGATTCAGACAAAATATGACAATTTTGCTAGGTACTTGCCATTGTCTGATTCTACTTGCTTTGCCTCAGCAAAAGTCTGACATTTTAAAAGAAATGAAAAGGACACACGAAGACGTGAAGTGGGAGCACAAGATCATTCATAATGAGCTGAGTTTACAGTCTATCAGCTTCTACTGGAAACATAATGGAGGTGAGCCTACAGACTGAAACGCTGCAGAAGACGGACAGAAAAAAATGAGGCAGACGGAGAGAACTACACACTGAAAGACTGCTCTGTTTTCTAGTTTCTGGCCCCAGCAGATAAGGCTACAGCATTCATGGGTTTATCAGGTTCCTCGGTACAGGTGCATTACCTGGACAGCTGTGTGCATTTCCAGTCCCATTTAGTGATAGTGTTTAGTATTTCTGAATCGGTGTGTACGAACCTTCACACTTGTGGGCTCATTTTGACACATTTATTTGTGCGTTTCACTGCTCTGCCCAGAAACCCACAGCAAGGCCAGGGCTAATCTTGTGAAAGATGGGTGGATCTTAGTTGGTATTTCTAGACTGTGGGAGATAAATAAATAATGGAACATAGGTTTGGATTTAGACCGAGATGAAAGCTTTAAAAACTGAGGTTTTTACAGCTTAGCCCTGAGAGAGACACAAAGGGAAGAAAAGATAAAAATAGGACAAACAAAACAAAATCCCATGACCACAGAGGTGTGTCCACAAGCAGCACACCTTCAATCCTTTAACTTTATAATATTAATGCTAAATGAAGTGCTTACGGGTGTTATTCATCTGCATTTTATAAAATATTTAAGTGATATGAGCCAAAAAACATCTGCCAGCTTTGGATCTCTTTCAAAAACATTTACAGCAGAGATTTATTGTGAGAAAATGTGGGGAAAAAAAGGGAGAAGAGATTTAAAAAAAAAAAAAAACAGAAAAAGTTGATACCAGCACAAGCCGGGAGTTTATCTCCACTCTGCTGTCTCTTCTGGACAAGTACGAATGACTTTAAAAACTGTAAATTAAAAAGAGATAGTTGAATGGAAGGGCCTCTGGACACAGGATGAGCAAAATGATTCCTACCTCCACCTTTTCATTTTATTCTTCTCATTTTCCCTCTTTCAGCCTTGTTGTGTGAAATTGATACAGTGGTTGTGTGTATAAACTGATTCCTGGTGGGCCAATAGACTCAAAAGACTAAAGCCTTTGTCTGCCTTTGATTACACCTATGAATTATGCATCCTGCACCACTGTGTGTGTGTGTGTGTGTGTGCGTGCGTGTGTGTGTGTGTGTGTGTGTGTGGGTGTGTGCGTGCGTGTGTGTGTGTGTGTGTGTGTGGGCGTGTACGCGGGGGTGTGCGTGTAGGGGTGTGTGTATGGAACTGAGCCAGGGACTGCAGTGCTTGGCGACAGTGACTGATACTCCTTTGCCATTCTCCACGCTCCCCTTCTTTAACACACATCATCAAACACACACGCCGCATGACTGATATGTGCCCTTTTTATACCCACACCTTTATGTAGAAAGCCTACTTTTAACATCAACATGACTATTACTTAGTGCAGGCAATAATTTTGCTCTTTGAGCCAAAATACATTGTTTTGCCATTTACCAAACACTAATCTTAATTTAAAAAACACCAAAATGTTTGACTTTTAGTCCCTGAGATGTTGGATATTTACTCATCTGAGCCCAATAAACCTATTTTCTGTCTAAAGCCTAATGGATTAAATTGCATGAGCGCTATGTTTATTATGAGTCCAGATGGGATACTAATGTGCGCAGAGAATTAGTTCAGTTTACAGATTTTGTGGTTAGAAATAATCCCAATGAGCTGCCAGCTTGTTGGACAGAAAACAGCGATGTGTTTAAAAGAGATTTCGGTATAATTATCTGCCATTTTGTTTTAAAATTATTTTTAGCCGCTAGCAGTGGAATTTGGATATATTAACTTGTATAGAGATGAACCAACCTTTAGATTTTTACCTTTTTTAGACTTTTTGCTTTCCTTATCTCTTCAGATAAGTAGATACATTTTATGATCAGAAGAAATATATGTGTGTAACCTTAACATGGTAATGCTATTATTCTTTTTGTTTTAAGGCCATTTACAGCAACATTGAACTCTTTTACATGACAAAAAATAGAGATCCATTTTGCTTTTGTCAAACTAATTCACAAAATAATCAGATCATTACTAAAGTTCATTATGCCAGAACTGTGAATGTGAATTGCTTAGATTGTCACTGATGAGAGAGAGGTGTGTATTACCAGTCTGTAGCTTTTACAATTTGATCTCATATGAGTGATAGGAAATGTCAGCAAATCCAACTTCTGGTGAGATTTTGTTCTTCATAGTTTGTCTATTTTAAGCAAATTCTAAGAATTCAAGTTGGGATCAGAAGCCTTTAATTTATAATGACAGTCAGTTGTACTTACATTCTCAATCCCATGAGTAGTAAAGAGAACAATGTTACAGTTTTGCCACTCTAAGGGCAGGACATGGAGAAGTACAGTAATATAAGTGCATGAGCTCTACTCTATAAAATATGAGAATGACTATGAATGGTTGACACACTTTCACTAAAGAGCAAATAGTGAAGATAATCTTTCACTTAGCACTTAGTGTTTTTTGCAAACTTCAAAACAATTCTCCTAAATTGTGCTTTTTCTGGATAAATACTAAAAAATATATATACTGTATATTTTTTACTGTAATATACAGTACTACTGTGTATTACAGTACTAATATGCAGTACCTGAAAGTTTTGTAAACTTTCAGGTGAATAAAGTTCAACATCTGTGTTGAAGTTTTGCTTGTCGACTGTTAAGAATTCTTCAAGTCATTACACATTTTATTCATGCTCTTATTTTGAAGTAGGGGAACACTGTTCAGGCTTCAATTCTGTTTCCTCTCGTCATGTTCTCGATTCATGATGCTCCATACGCCATCCTCCACACTTTTAAACTGAAGCACTACTGCTGTCAACTTTAAAACTGAAACCACAAGGGAAAGCTCTATTCCAAAGAATCACTTCCTGAAGTTCAACTGTACAGGCAGATGTGTAATAAAATTTTTTGTCCCCCTCAGAGCTCTTGGGACTCTGTTGAGGGGGACAAAATATGTTGTGATACATGGTGGGTATCATTAATTTAGCACCTTAGCATTAGCTTCTGCTAAATACAGTTTTGGTGTTGTGCTTAGCAGCATTAGCAGAACTAATGTCTATGATTAGTTATTTAGGGTTAGTGTAACTAACTTTATATTTACCAGTTCCAACCACTGATGACTCCTAACTTGAATAAACAGAAACTATCATAGAGAAAACAGAAAGCATTTTTAGTTCTTTTGGTTTCTACTCATCCACTCAACTCTCCCAACTTCAGACTGAGTGCACTCTCTGACACAGCAGTCAAGTGGTCGTAAGAAGTTTTTATCGAATGACCTTCTGCTGACACCATTATATCACCACATCCATCCATCTTATCTGTCCCATATCACCCATGTAATTCCCAGGGGAGGTCAGGACTGCTGAACAGGAACAACCCTTCATTCATGACTGAGGAAATCCCCCAAGACACTTGCTCCTGTTCACACAGACAAATGAGTGAGGCCGGATGTTTTACAATATGCGGGATATATAGTATACAGTAAGTACTGTAGCTGCTCGGATAGAGCATAGTCATACATTTCACTGACAAGTGAGGACTCCCAGCTGTCTATCCATCTTTTTTCTTTATCTTTGCTGGAACATGACTCTGCCTTTCTTTAGTACAGTAAGGTTCAAGGTCCAAAATTCAGTAGGAAAATAGGCTACAAATAAAAAAAGAAAGGTTAACGGCGGTGTTCTTGTCGTGGAAGAAAAATGGCTGAAGCAGAGGGAGAGATGGAACTTAGGATATGAGCTCTTGGGGAAACTGGTAAAGAGATAGAAACTATGGATGAATCAACAAAGGGAATCCATTCAGACCAGACATGTGCTGCTATCAGGATCCAGCCCTCTGAGACACAATGCACCAGTCAATTTCGCCCAAACCACAGTTACAGTGAATAGAAGATGCCGTGTTTGAGATATGGAGCTGTGAGGTGTCCCAGCAGCTCAGCAGGGGACAGCACACACAAAGGCAGGCCTCTCTCACTCTGTTATGAGTTTGAATATCCTCTCTCCGGTGGCATTCATTTTTCCAGTCTCAATAGGAGGTGAAACAAGCTTAGGCTTACTGCTTAATGGTTTTTTTTCCACCTCTTCTGCTCATTTTGGACAAAAATAGAGATAAAAGATTAAGATAACATATACAGAATTAGAAGCTACATTTCACCCAGACAAAGGAAAAAAGAAATAAAGTATGGCCAGTCTCACATCTGTGGTCATCATTAGCAGTGAGATACAACAATTCAGGGAGACTTGGCGGACTTTGTGTTAATGTTTGTGTCAATGTTTCCAGAACTGAAGCAAAGCCAGAACTTGCTGCTGCAATATAGCAAGCAATCTTTGCAGTTACAAGAACCATTCATTCATCTTAGACATGGAATAAAGGCAGGATGAGATAAATCATAGGAGGATCTAACATTATATAACTCAAAACTCGGTTGGACTCTTAATTTAATCTTGAACAATAAGACAACAGGGGTATGTAATGTTTTGTTGTTTTGGTTTCAAAGTTTGACAAATGTTGTACAGCTGCTGGGGCTATTTAGTTTATTAGGCTTGCATCTGTCCAGCTTATTTTGCAAATTATCTGTCTGCTAGTCTGTTTTCTGCTCCTTAGTGTATTGACTCATGAGCATATGGTGCGTCCTCTATGTGGACTGGGGTGATTTAGAGTTTAGCCTGTGATGTTAATGATACCCTATGATCATTAAAACCACTGACATGTGAAATGACCAGCCCTCTTCACCTCATTTCAATCTAACATTGTGTATTAGGACTTAAGATCAATATTACTTTAACAAGTACCTCCCAGATAAATGCTGCTGCACACCAAGCAACCTGCTTGTGAAAAGAATGCAACAGCATCGTGCCAATGCAACACAAAAAAACAGACAATCTGTTATAATAATAATAATAACAGATTATTACTTGGCTAATAATCAACAGATTATTAGCCAAATCAACAGAGGTCTAATTATTGGACCTTCAAAGGGAACAGAGATTGGCTGCAAAAAAAAGAAATAAAAGAAAAAAAACATGCAAGGTGAACATGAGGGAAACACGTCATGCCCAGTAAGTAAGTAATCAACACTAAAAAGTAAGAAATGGACTCTGCACTTAACATTTCAAAACAGGTGATGTTTGACAGTTTTATTAATGCAAATCTCCCGTTTATAAGAAATGGCAAAGTTTTCAGATTCAGGACTATTTTTTTATAATCCCCAAAAACAATTTTGATCTGTCTTGAATAAAAAAAACAGGGTAGAGAGAAAGTTTGCCTAGTATAGTCCACAGTATATACTTAAATAAACAATTTATTATGCAACTAATTAACTGTAAATACAAAAAATCTTCTGCTAAAACTTTTTGCATTAATCCAGTCCACTACATAATCCTTTGGGGTCATTTTGTTTAATGAAAATATAAAAAATTAAAACCCTTTAAAAAATACAACTGAAAATACTTTGCTGTTTTTTGTTTTATATCAGGGCAATGCATTTCCTGTAGGGTAACAAAATAGTATGCTTTCTGTCATTTCGTTTCTTTTACAATGCTACTTTTTTAATAACCTGAAAGTATCTTTGTTACTCAGATGTATGATGGAGATTACTGTCTGATATAACATTAGACTGCTAGCAGTTGCAGCTCTGTACACACCCACCTGGGGATGAAAACAGGCCACAACAAGGAATCTGAATTGATCAAAGCTCGTGTCATTTGGTTGCCGATGTGACTGATGTCCCCACTGCTGCAGCCCCAGTTCAATGTGAAGCAGTCAGCAGGTTGCTAATCCCTCTCTGTTCTTCCTGGTTGTGTGTATTGCTGAGCGTTTAACAAACCACTTCCGTCGCAAAGGCCTGTGGGCTTCCCTCCATGAATTATAATGCCTTTTCAACAAGGAGTCGTTAACCCGATTCGTATATGTGGAAATTGCTGACTGGACCGCGACTTGTCCTGCAATCAATAGATAGAAGTTTTTTTTTTTTTTTTTTATGAATAGCTTATCGGTAATCAATACCAAGTAATAGTCATAAGGCTCAAAAAGAGTCTCAACAGCTTTTAGGTCTTGCCGATTAAATAGTGATTTGTTTTATTCAAATGTCTGTCCTATTTATAAAGTTTCTTCAAACATTGACACATTGTTTAAATTATATAAGTAACACATAGGAATTAGAAACCATCTTAACTCTGTTTGTGTGTGACTTTAAAAATTATGTAGCTCTATATTATTAAAGCTAAAGTTTAATCAGTAATACTTTTATAACAAATTTAAGTCAGATCATGATTTCTTGGTTAATGACAAGTTGTCATAACAAAGACATTTTGTCAACTTTGTATTAAAAGTGTCATGATTTACCGAATGACACTTTATGACAACAGTCATAAATATTCATGAAGACTTACTCATGTTTATGACAGGTGTTATGTCATGTTTATGATGGTGTCATGACCGTCTTATTCACAACCCGTCAAATAAAGTGTTACATTTTGTTAGGCATCAGAACATTATTGGCATTGAAATATACAAATTAGAACGTAGTTATTAGAATCGTCATTTCTCCTAAATAGATTTTAGGAAAAGGCAGAAGAAAGCTTTTTAATGTTTGTTTCCATTAAAAAGCCTGAAGAATAAAGATGTAAAGATGACTTGAGAGTAATGAGAAAACAACTTGATTGTCATATCTAATGTTTCAGGGTGCAAGCATTCTGGGGTATATGATTAACTTCTTTGTTTTTACTTCCCAAGAACATTTCAAGAATTTCTCTGATCAGTTTGGTGTTATTGTTAGGGTTTTATTCTCTCTTGTTTAAAGGCTTGTGGCTGTGCGACGAACTGAGGCCATCCGTGAATTTTAGTAGTTTTTGTTCACATTCCACCCCTGCATGCTTAATGAATACAGAGTATCCCACTGTGTGTGGGCGCATGTCTGCGGTAGCATTCTGAATACCGAGAATTAATCACTGCATTCTTAAGGAGTGTGTGCAAGTGTTAAGTATCTGTCTGTTTGTCCTTGAGTTTGATTCTGAATCCAGATCAAGTTAGGTAGTGACTGATGGTGTGTCCATTGTTGGCTATCCACCTAACTTCTTCCTTGCCTGTCTGACTGATGGGAGGGAAACACACTCCTGCTGAATAAAACATGAATTCAGATCACTGTCAACACACACAAGCCACACAGGAAGGATGACATGACAGATGTGTGTGTGTTGGAGGCAGTAACAGCTCCTTCATGAGTTTACATCAGACACATCAGTTATTTTTGGCACAAGATGTTTTTATTTGTGTCTTTCTTCTTATATTCTGCAAAAATTTATTCAGTCTTTTTTCTCATCAGCTAACAAATTTGACAAACAGCCTTCTTACTTTCATTGCAATGAGAATTTTCTGAATATGTTCGGATAAGTTTTTGTTCATATTTTGGCATTTGATGTGTACAGTGGATCTCACAATTGTAGACATGCCGATTAAAATGATAATTTTGGGTTATGTCAAAATTAGATCACATCACATCACACAGATCACACATCAAATTTTTAAAAAATCTAGTAAAATTTGATAACTTATTAGCAATTTTTTATGACTTGCAATGTGAGGGTTCAGTTGAAAAAACCCAAACAGTCCCTTGAATTATGGGGCTGATGTTGAAGGATACCAAGGAAGACACTGATTATAATTAACCAACTATTTTCTGATTGTTTTCTTTATTTTCATTCATTTCATTACAATTTCCAAACACTTTGGCATCTCAGATACATTTGAGTTAATCAAAGTCAATTATGGAGCAACTAACTAGCTACAAACTCAAGAGTAAGCAGAATATGAATGCAAAGTACTTGAAATGTAACATCCAACAAAATATTGCATAACACTGGTAATAACAAAATATAACAGGAATTTATATTAAGTGTCTCTTTCTTTCAAAAGTGCACTTGCACTGTACGACTATCTGCAACTGATTAATGAATTACCCCCACAAAGATTAAGGAGAAGCTAATTAATGTGTTGGCATGGAGGAGTAAACGTTATCACAGACATTGGCTACTTTGGCAATTCATTTAATTTAAATTCACTTTCACAGGAAATTTTATTAAAAAGACGATCATAGGGAATATTGCATGTCTCATTCCTGATACGACTTTCAATGAGACGATGATCTGTTTTATAAATTATACAACTAATCTGATGAAATGCATAGAATATCAGCTCACTTATGCTTAGGCTTCATGCATTCTTCTGAGAACAAAGATTTCTGACAGAATAAAAAAATCAGCTTAGTAAAATCAACACACTTGCACTCAAAGAAAAGAGAGGCCAAAGCTGAATATTATCATCAGAATACATTTTTACAGACTTACCTGTAGATTAACGAATTATTAGCTACATTTTTAAAATGTCAGAGATGACTTTGAGAGTAGTTGCTAATTCACGCCTATCTTTTATGATTCATACTTCCACCACTTTGAATAACATTAATACACCCACATGTGTTATCAGCCCGGGTCATGTTGTCCTTGAGGCCGTCTTTTGTTTTCAGGGTACTGCTACGTGACCTGAGCACAACGAACATTTAACTGCAGCATCTTTTTTAAACGACGACATTAGACCTTACAGCTGAGGACAGGAGCCTCTTTGATTTAAGCAAGAGTGTGTGTGTTTGTGCGTGATGCTCCTTGCTTTGCCTGCTGCCTTTGAAGATGGATGCCGGTAAAAATGCTAATTACCCTGGGCCACGAGGCTGGACGCGTGCACAGTTCAAAGGCTGGGCCGGGTGCAGCTGAACCTCAAAGCTGTTAGGCTAAATCTGTTCCGCTCTGAGGCTCTTCAGCTACCGAAGGCCGATGCATCATCACGGACAAACTCTTTCCTTTCATTACATGCGATGCATCCACAAAAAGTGGGTATGACTGACTACCTGCGTAAGTGGGGGGGTCTCTGAGTGCATGTGCGTTTGTCAGCTTAGAAAAAAAAATGGAGGTTCTTCATAAGAAAATGATTTTGCACTCTTTATTTTCCTTGCTAGTAATTCCAATCCCTCAGTTCCAAAATGTTATTAGTATATATATATATATATATATGGGTGTGCGATATGGACTTAGAATTTCATCATATTTTGTGATACTATTGGTGTATTGAGGAAATGATGGTAAAAAAGCAATTTATTACTTCTTCTGTGTGACTGCATAACAGCGCTCATAGCGCCACAAACACGAAAATTACACTTGAAAACAATTGAAATAGGTTTCTTCAGCACTTAAAAAACTATTGTGAGCAACATTAAGCTGCTCACAATTGCTGTGTTTCCATTACAAATGTGCACAAAACTTTGTCAATATTCTAACTTTGGGGAAAAAAAACCTGTTTTCGCAATTGTGGTTTTCTATTGCAAAATGCTATTAAAATCATACAGTGTGTTCCTGGGACAAGTCATTAAAAAACATGTTGCACCATGATCCTCCAACTACTTCCTGATATGAAAAAACAGTGTTTCCACTGCATTTTTGCAAAATAAAACTATTTTGACACGGCCGAAAAAACACCTCATCCTTGCACTTCAAGTTTGTGATCGAAAGAGCAGAGTTTTTTCAAGATTGGTGTTTACATTAAGTAATTTTTTTTCTAAAAATGTCAAATTGAGCAAATATATTGTCAATGGAAATATAGATGTTTATTAATGCTCTCGTGATTCAAACAGTGGAGAATATAGTAAAAATAATATTTGTGATAATATGGTCAGTTTTTGGGGTTTTAAACATCATTAAATGAAATTTATTGAGACAGCTGCAAATCAAAATTATTATTGAGATAAGAAATTGTTCACGATGAATGATAAACAATACAATATCCAGACCTAATTTTATCTTATGCAGTCATCTGAGTTTCAGTTGTGGAGAAATCTCCTTGGTATTTTTGCTTTTAATGTAGGCACAGAAGGAGTAAATGGCTATGACCCGAAGCTGTGCTGCACTGCAGTAACAGTGCATGCTGGGGGAGGTAACAAAGTATGACAGGTAAATAGAGGTCACTTCCTGAAGGAGGATAACAGGAGGGGAATCAACGACACACACACCAACCGTGTCCCCTCTGGTGATTTATGCAAGGTGTCGGCTTCGCAAGTGTTTGCATTTGAGGGGGATGTTGATGTATCACCCACAAAAGCACAGCTCCAACAAGTTACTGCTGAATGGGTTTTCACTGCTCCTGACAAAATGTGTACTGGCGTGTGTTTGTATGTGTCGGCGTGTGTGCGTGTGTGACTTCTTTGCAAAAAGCGTGTGTGTTACTGGGGACTCTCAACTCTAGACAGAGCTTGCTGTGTCATCAATCACTACATAAGAATAATTGCTCCAGTTTGCTTCTGCTGACAGTTTACTGTCTGTAACCGTTTAGGAAAGTCAGACTCGTAGAGCAAGGAACAAGAATAAAACACACAAAAACATACAGTACACACACACACACCCCCACACACCCAAACATGTTGAAAAAGCAGAAAACAAAATAGCTTGTGCTGCTTTGTCATGTAACTACATGATCTTCCAAGAGTAGTAACATGAAGGAGTGAGTCCTGGTTGGAGATTGTAGTATTTTTTGAGAAGTCTCTCTGATGTGAATTTTCAAAATGCAACCTGGCTTTTTTCAGTAATTTTTGAAATGATTTCAAATCAACTGTTCCTAGATTAACAACTATCACTCGCCCACATTTAGTGCTTATGCTTTTCTGGTGTTGTTGACAGCTAAAGCCCAAACACACTTCAACATTACCTAACTTAAGAGGAAAAGGATAAATTTGTAGTCCGTCTTATTAGCACATGACCTTGATCCGAGCAGCAATAAGGAAAAATATTGGGCAACTTTAAGTACAGTATATTAACTCATAATACTGGCATCTGGTTATTGCTGTGATGTGTCTAGTGAACCCTGAACTGAGTCCCCAGCAATGTCTCATTTACCAAACTGAGACAAATTTGGTAAATATCTGCAGATGTATACAAAAGATGTTTTTAAACATCTTTTATAGAGATGTATAAAAACATCTGTGAAAAGTTTTGTTTATTTTTTACTGAAAAGCAAGATGTGTCAAACTGAATAGGACAGAAACAAAACTGAAGGTTGTAAATCCTAAATCATGGCTCTGTCATTTTTATAAAAATAAACTTGCTGGCCGCAAACATGTTCGTCAAAAGCTACACCAGTAGAAAAGTTACATGATTATTACGCAAACCTCTACAACTTAGCTTTTCCTCTCTGTGTTTCTCTCTGCCTAATAATTTGCTACGCTGGCTAAAATGTTATGTCCAATTCAGTTTATTTATATAGTGCCAATTCACAACAAATGTCGTCTGAAGGCATTTTACAAAAAAATCTTTTCAATTTAATCACACTTGCATTCCAATTGGTCCTAGTATTATTATATCCTAATAGTAATATTGTTTTATTACTCAATATTACAATCTAAACTGATCCTTGAATTTAGTTAATGAGCTTAAGAAAAAAACGTTGGTGTGAACCATCCAGGATGGTTTAAGCATCAAAAACTATCAAAGCAGAATGGCAAACAAAAATCTGTTTCTGTGAAGCTTTTGCCATTAAAGGAAAAATGGCAACCTTATTCTTGACATTACACAGACTGAAGTAAGCACCCTCCTGAAGAGAAAAGGTGTTTCACTGATGTGTCATGAGTCTTTTATTTGTCACGATCTGCGGCGGATATTCGGCGGGCTCAAGGCCAGAGATTAATCAGAAAGACCGAAGACAGAGGAGGGAAGCGAGGAGGATAGAGGAGTTGTTGCCATGACATTTTCAATCCTCTGACAGAGCACGGTGCAGGAATTCAGGCTTACTACATTATGGTGCTTTTGTATGGAGAACAGCACCAGGAAAATATACAGAATGTTTCAGTCCTGATACTGACGGACAGACATGCAGGAATGCATTTGTTTTAATTACACCATAGTTTCACTCCTAGTACATTAAGATCTTCTCTTGGGTCTAGCCTATCTAGTTAAAACAGGACATGTAAATTGTGCTTTTCCTTTCTCGCCCTCAGTTTATCTCCTCCAACCTGCATCACTTCTTCCTTATCCTCCCCCTGCTGTTTCCTGAGTGGGAGGGCTGGAGGACTGCACACCCTCACCATGTCAAACAGTTCAGGGAGACGGAGGAGGTGACGTGCAGCACTGATATAAATGATTTCATTAGAGGGCGTCCACACTGGCTTTAGAGGCTTTTGACACGGCCACAGGTATTAATAACCTAATGAGGGTGTTAAATTGCTTTAGTGTGCTTGGCTAACGTGATCTGTGTCTTCTGGAAAGGTTTGGCACGAGTGTAGCTCATCAGATGTGCACAGGGAAGACACCGCAAGCTGGCAGTGACAGAAAGACAGACTAAAGGCAGAGATGATGGTTGATTATCTCCACAGATTTGTAGTAACGTCTTATCAGAGCACACCTGTGTAGTTGAGCTACTGTAAGGTCACTCCTACAGAAATGGACCTGAGCTGTTCTCACATTCAAAAAGCCAGCAGGATGAAAATCGATCTTTACAACATTTGCTTTGACTTGGTGTCCTTGACTGGGTTGATCTTATCTACAGTAAGAAAATGTAATCATTTGATACCTCCATTGACATGTTTATACTTGCAGAACTGCAAACATTTCATAATCTATGGCTGGCCTTTTTCTATAATCCCGTTGTAGTAGATTTGCTGCTGAAGGCAAATTGTGCTGTTTCTACTTTAAAAATTGTAATAATGCATTGAAATACAATATCATTCAAACTGGGAATCCAGTGTAATGACAGTTTCTTCAGCCATTTAGAAAATAAATGTGCTAAATTTGCATGTTAAAGTTTATTTCGTATTTCCAGGCAGTTTTAACAAACTTCTTCAGCAAATTTCCTAAATTAAATACATTAATATTCTTGGTTGCTTATTGAGTCAAGCAGGTCAGAAAGTGGCAACAAAAATTGGCAACTCATTTAACCACAAAATATGTAAAAATAAAAAGTGACCTAAATGCAAATGACACAATATTTTCCATAATCCAATCCAGGAACAAAAATGTCCCCTAAAAGTTCAAAGTGTAACTTTTATTTTGATAAAATAAACTAAAAAAAAACTATGTGTGCATATATTCATAGAAATAATTTATTCCTCTTTATATTTTCCTGTTTACTTTATTTTACATATACAGAATATAGCTACATAGAGTTGCACTTATTTTATAATTTATTGTGAAATGCAACATAATATTTTAAAAAATCCAGATGCTTTTTCATGAAAATAAACTTGAAGCATTAAGAAGTTTGGAGATTTATTTATTGGTAATTTGTAGCTACATTCCACAGCGGAGCACATTTCTGGCTTAACATTTGAAATTCCACATCTACGGACTGAGACTTTACCCAGGATTTGAGTATAATGCTTGAAGTTTGCATGCGACTTGGAAACTCTGGCTTGTTCCTCCCTGTTGTTAGTGTCCCCACTTTAGCTGTGGTAGCACTTTGGGGGAATTAGTTTGTTGAAAGCTCACTTAGACTTTAGATTAAAAAATATATACTTCCTTGAAAACACAACATGCAATAGATTCTTGCAACAGACCTAAAAGTTAAGATATACTAATTTCTTATCTAGTCATCATTCAATAATATGTTGATTTGTACCTGAAGGTTAAACCTACAGCATTTCTTCTAGGTTTAAACAAAGTGTAACCGCATGGTCTAAAAGTGGTACAAACATAGCAATTCATCAGATCTACAAAAAATAAGTTGGTGCATATTATTTTTTGCTTTTTAAAACTGCAATTAAACTGAAGGCTGTGTATTCTTTGTAAAACACTCAATAATCATATTTACATAATCCATCTTAAAAAAACAATCTGTTTTTTTTTTAAAAAGTATTTGTAAAACATACACACACATTATTCTGTATTCACAAGAATTTTGCATCGACTTCCATCCATTTTTCATTCATTATATTACCTAACCCTGACTCTTAAACATCACCAGTACATGTGTAACCCTAAATATAACCTAAACTCAATTCACACGTTAGTATAAACCAAACCCCTAACATCACTTCTTATTGGACCTCATAAAGAGCAGAGAGTTCTCACAGCATAGTATTTATGTGTTCTCTGCAGAATGCATTTGCTAGATTTACGTCCAGATTGAATGTTTTGGAACTGAACATCCAGCTATATTCAGTGAATTGTGTTATGATTCTCATGGTGCATCAGAACCGTTCAAAGATTGCACACTTTGTTCTGAACAAATAGGCAAGGCATAACAATATGTTATTTTGGATGAGAGCATCAGCTTGATGTTTCTGTGCAGGCTGAGGGTACATACGAGATATTTTCTTTCATCTGTATCATCATCTACTTTCACAGAAACCGTTCTCTCAATCTTTGCTCTATTTCAAAGCTGCTCTATGCTGCAATTTTCTGTTATTGTTGCTTTTTAAAGCTCATCCATAAATTACATCCTGTGTATCTCTTTTCATTTAGCTGCCATCTATTCCGTGTCCCAATCTTCTTGCTCCATGTGTTTTCTCCTTTGTCCTCATTCCTGTCTTGTACATCATCCCTGTTTTTTAAACATTTTTCCCATCTCTGCTGTAGATTTCTGCCTTCCCTCCTTCCTTGTCTAAGCCTCTTCTCGTTCTTTAGCTGCGAAGCTACTCTGACTGCAGTGTGACCTACTTAGCGTTGCCGCTGCGGCTGCTGCTACTGCTGCTGACTGGCATGGTTGAGAGTTGGCAGTGTGACGTCGACACCCTTAGAGGCTCCCATGATGAGAATTGCTAATACAAAATCAGCACACTCAGAAATAAACTGGCTAAATAAGATTTGCTCATATTACACCTTTGCGGTCCCTCATGTTAAAAACAATCTGATATACTCCTACATGTAGCTATACCAGCATAATTATTCCATCGTAGAGATATTTCTTTATGCAATTTACTCCTCATTATGTCCCTAAATGTAATAATAAAGTAAGTCATTTACTGAAATTAGACATTTAGGTTTGCATATTGTAAGATGCTATGGCCTGAAAACAGCAATCTGTTAGATGCATTTAGCTTCCATCCGTAGGAAGCAATCTTCATTGTGTGCTCAGTCACACCGGCTGCCTCTTAATGTCAACAGCATGTACCTTTTATTTTCTAAATACAAACGATAAGAAATTATTTTCAATTTACTCAGGAGTCTTCAATGAAAACATTGTTCTGGGAAATGAGCTTTCCAGAACTGAAAGATGAGTTGAACCCATTCTATTCCACTTCAAGTGGAAGTGAAGAGCAAAAAACAGGTTTCATAATAAAACAAAAGGTGCAGTATTGATGGCGTGAGCTGCAGCATTTTTAAAGTGTAAAACCTTAGCACACAATGAATGTCATGGAGTTGGGTTATGTCCATCAGCTCTGTGTCTAATATATTATATGAACCAATGTATCTACTGTATAAAAGAAATGAAAAACTCCTGATGCTCACTTCAAAATAATTTATATGGCTGAATCAGTCCAAAGCACAACTTTTCATTGGCTATTTTCCATTTGTCATACTGTGGACCTCGAAGTTATTATCTGGAGTTTGGGACCACTCCACCAACGAATAGCTAAATTTTATAAATATGCCTTAGTATACACCAAAACAACTTAATACCACGGTGGAAACTGTCTGAGTAACACAGCAGAAGCTATTATCCACAGAACAGCCAATTGTTCAAAATGCACAATTTTTTAAGAACAGTTTGGAATCATAGAAAAATCCACAAATACTGAATTGTGAATAGGTCCAATGTCTCATATTGTGTTCACACAGGCTGCAGGATTGAACAACCAGAATGAGGACAGTTCAAACTTTGTATCAAAATAGCCTAGTAAATAGGTCTGATTTTTAAAATGCTTCATAGCACTTCCTGTCTCTGGAGGCTGCTTAATATAAGAAAAGCAATCAGTTTTGTTTCCTTTTTTACAGAAACACTGATGTTAGGGTTTTCTAAGAGGGAAGTTACATATACCCTGATTCCTCTGGCACTATTATAATGTGCCGTAAAACTTATTTATCTCAACAGATATTAAACTGCCAAACAGACAGTTGGAGTTCCTCTGTCTATGTAGAACGAAACACACTACCAATGCAAAACTCAGTAACCTACTGCAGGGAAACCCAGCAGCTGTATAAATGACACAAGTGACGTAGATGAGCTGTGTTTTCTCACCGCTGCTTTGCCCCTGTTCTTGTCAGTCACAGTCCACAGCCGTCTGTGTGTCAACTAGTTTTGTTTCAGCAGAAACCCAGAAAAAACTCTGCAGGTTTGTACCTGTGTGTGTGTGTTCATGCAGGCGTGTTCGGGGTTGTGTAACGCTCTGTGTTTGCAAACCTGGCAGCAAATTCAACTCCCCAGTGAAAAAACTGTTTTGCATTTTTCTCTCTCTTCTGCTGTTTGCTGGACGTCAGAATTGTGTAACCTACTCCAGATGTTGCAATAATCAGCTGGGGCATTATTGGCACACTCATCATGCCATGCACAGCCACTTAGTGAACTAAAATATGTTCATGTTTGTTTGGCTTCTTTTTATTATCACAACATTTTCATACAATTGTCCATTTAAAATAACTCTACACAGAGGCTTTTTCTGAGCAGTTTAGTGTAATAGCACAACCTGTGTTGGTATTAAATTTTCCATCTAAACAAGGGTATTTTAAGAAAAAAAATGCACATTATTTCTTTGTGATCCATTTTTTTCAATTATAAATAGTTCTGATAAAATTTAGGAGTCTGCTATGTAAGTAAATAATTACTGATATGATCATGGAAGATGTGAATATGTACATTTACTCCCCAGAATTTGATGTGGAATAGGTACGAGCAAAATAAATACTAAAATTGGCAACTGTTTTTACAACTGTGTAACATTAAAAAAGAACACTATTTTTATCATCTCAGAAACCTTTAAGTCTCTAAAGAATACTTTGAAAATATTAAAATGATCATTTAAATGATAGATGTTTAAATAAATTGATGAGACAAGACAGCTGCTTCTATACATATTTCATTACTTAAGTTTTGTTATGTGGTTTCCTTATAATTAATTCGCTAGATTTCTTCCAGATTATTTTCTGGTAAAAAGATACAAAAACTGAGACAAAAAGATGTTAAAGTCATATCCTTATCTCATATGTCTTACTATGCTAATTCTACAAATAAATATATGTATGTATATATGTTTTCACAACTTTCCCCAAAGCTCAAATAATATCTGAACTACAAAAACCCAGAGTAGTAGAAACAGAAACTTCAATGTCTCTCAGCCAGACAAACACTTAAAGAGGAGCGGCAAAAGCAAATGAGGTGGATTAGCAGTGCTTGCCAGCAACTGATGGTATCATCCAGTCTTTGTTGCATACTTTTGGTATTCTCTTTAAATAGATTACCGTGGAGCACTGAGGTTTAGGAGCCCTAAAACACTGACCAATGTTAGTATATGTTACAGTTTAATATTAAAAGGTTTATATCCTTTAGTAGAATTAATAATTGTCGCATATTAATTTATAAACCTATTCTTGACTGTTTTTTTCTTTACACTTTTGAGCCTTTATCCCACAACACATACATAAGACAACACATAAGATGACTGTTGCAGTAAATGCAGCTGTACATTTGTATGTGTTTTTTCTCTACTTAAGGTTATAAATAAGTTAAACATTATAATGTAAAATACTAAACACAGATCAGTATAATTGTTCTATTTGTGCTAAGTTGGAATGGCATACACTTCTCATTATGGATAATGTAGAAGTTTAGCTTATTTGAGTAGATATTATAAAGAATTGCTATTATTTTCATGAGAGCAAAGTCAACATGCATCTTTGCCTCCAGCTCAGACTTCATTCGCTGCTTTCAGTTTCCTCACGCAGGACTGACTGTCACTATCTATCTATATGCCCATTATAAAAGGTCCTGCATACAGATCTTTGTTTTCAGTTCTCCAATTAAAATAAGCCAATTAGCATTATGCCATTCCATTAAAAAGATGTTGGCTGTAATATGTCATTTTAATGTTTAAAAAGTGTATAGGTGGCAAAAACAGGCCTCTTTTTACCTCAGGCTACATCTCAACTCTAGTGACATACACAGCTGACTGACAGCTCACACCAACAAGTTGGAGTATTATCTACTTTATGTGTAATAAAACAACAGAAAATCTGCAATCTCATTAAAATTTGTTAATACCTCAAGAAAGGTATGACAAACATACCTTGTAACTGCAGGATACATTGAAACGTAATGTCTCCAAACATGCTTTTTGACTCAATTAAAGGGCGTAACGTTTTGCACTACATGACCCTGAAATTAACCCAGAAAAAAAAAAAAAACAGATGAACTGTACTGAAAATGGGGTGGTCCGATGTCCGAGTACCTAGAGAGCTCTCTATTTCAACATCAGGATATCGAGCAGTACCACTCAGATACCGAGTACCTTAGCAGATGGCACAAGTATCGCCTGTTTCAGCATGAGGTAGGAGTGAGCTGAGATGAAAGCTAGACTGCATTTATTGCCACTAGGGAGCCTAATTTCTGTCGATATTAAAGCAACAGCTCTCTCTAAAAGAAGTGTAGTAAGTAAACCGCAGTGACGAGGTATTTTAGGAGAAAGGAACGAGCCGAGGGAGACACAGGAGTGAGAATTGATCAAAAACGGCAGGTGAAAAGGAATGCGAAGTCATGTTGCCATAGCAACAAGCCATGCAGACAAGTATAAAGGCTGCGGTTGCGTGCAGCTCCTTTTTTTTGGGTTCTTTTTTAGCATGTTTCCCTAAGAGCTGCTGTTTGACCATCTGAACAGCTTCCGTATGCTTTTGGTGAACAAACATGTCAAGTGCACTGTCCATCTGAATGTGTCATTCCCTATTTACTTATGTGAATGGAGGATCACTTTATCCCTGCTACAGGCGTCTTCGTGCTGCAAAACCAGACACCGTGATTCATTTCAGAATGGATCACAAGCGAAACTTAGCATTTTGTAAGCAAGAAACAATGTTTCTGCCTATATCATTTCTGGAGGCGACTGCCTGCGATACTGAATAATGCAGGTAGGAAGACTGCTTGTTGCCACAGCAGCAGTGAAGCTGCTGGTGAAATAGCTTTACTGCCACAATATGGAATCCCTAATATTAGCAATGCCAACTCTACTTCAGACACATAACGGCAACCCAATTAAAACAACACAAAGTTTGTTTTCAGTAAATGAGCCTTAAGAGATGGAGGGTCAAGTCAAACATTTTATATTTAGTAATGCCAGAGGCTGCAGGGATGTTTGCATAACATTTTGTTTGATGCCATCTGTGTCTCTGTTTCTGAGTTGAAAGAGGAGCAGCTGAATAAGAAAGGAGCCTGAGACTGTGAGGTTCCTAATGAACATTTATATATGTAACATTTAACACCAAAACATTTAGCATGAAAGTGCTAATGTGTACCCCCTGTGTGCTAAAACCCTAACTATGCATCTGATGGCCTCATTCAGTCACACATCGTTTGGCTGCCCATGTAGCATTAGGCCTCTCAGGCCTTCAGGCCTCAACCATTCAGAACACAGATTATTGTTTCATGTGGTTTTCTTTTCTGAAATAGAACGTGACAGTTGACAAATAGTCAAGAAGCAAAACAGCAAGAAAGTTTTTAAAATGTTGTTAGTATGCTAGTTTAATAGGTGAATTCATTCCCCTTCAGACTCAGTGTTTCAGCAAGAACTATTAAGAGGAGTTGCCCCACCTCTCTTATCCCCCCATCTCTTCCACTGAAGGTTAAGGGTACATTCACACCAGCCCTGTTTAGCCCGCTTTAATCGAAGTCCAGTTTGTTTGCCTAGAAAATCTGGTTTGAATAATTTGTATACAAATGGGCATGCAAGCGAAGACCGCTCCATAAGCAGGAAGGGGACTATGGTGCAGGGCATTGTAGATCAATACAACCAAAACAAACACACTAATCCAACGCTAGAGGGAGAAATAGATCATGCTCTTTTACCAAAAACAAACAAAAAATCTGACAAACTGCTCAAATCTGACACTGCTCCATTTTTGTTTACATTTTGTGAAAAAGAAAGTTGTGCTCATGTGTTCATTTAGCATGCTAGCCGAAGTGTGCTAAGCTGGAGACTAAATGCTAACCAACCAAGCAAAAATGTAATTCCAACTTCCAGTTAATATCAGCTTATAATACTCACAATGCAACTCAGAGAAAAATTGTAAAGCTTTTAGAAATACGACTTTATAATATTCAGTGCAATGAACACATTTAATTAAAAACTGATAATAAAATTGTTTATATCTGTTCCTAAATTATCAAAATGAAAGAAACTGAATGTAAATCATTTTAATGAATCCATAAAACAGGTGACAAATTTTAAACAGTGACTGTCAATCTCACCTGAGCTCTGACATTTATGCATGTCAAAATAGTTCTTCTATTTTAAATAAAATTAATCCGACCATATTTTTAAAAAGAAATCCTTCATTTGCCGGTTTTGTGACACTATAATTCTGTGGTTCAGAGGAAGCAGACCCAGACACCATAATATCCATTAAGCTTTCATACAAAGTTTATATAAAAGTTTAAAATTGGGAAAAAAGATGCCCACAGAAAAACAGTCCCATAAAAAGTCCTGCATCTGATTAGATCTACGAGTGCAGCACTATCAGCAAACATCTTTATATTAGTGTGATGATAGAGCGAGCTGACCTGGCAGCCATCTTGTTTGGAGACATCTGCAGAGGAATCCTTTGATGTAGCTGAGCACCACCACACACCATCCTCACTATGATTCCCTCTGTTTCCTTCGTTTCCGTGCTTTATGCCTCCTAACTATCAAAGGCTCCTTCAGTTCCTCCCATTGGGCAATCAACCATAATAACATTAAGTGAACCAGCAGGGATCAAATCCATGAGGAGTCCTTACCAAAGCCGGGATAAGGGGATAGGATTAGAAAAAGTGATGGAGTATGAGCTGATTGAACTGAAATGAAAACATTAAAAATAACACATAACTCAAGACAACTGAAACTGCTACTGCTCCTGGCTGATTTTGGCAACATTAAGTTTTTAAAGCTTAGCCCGGCCGTGATAAGGAGCGTCTGATCCAAGGTCAGGGCTTCACCAGTAAGATGACCAATCTAGAAAGCAGTTGAGGAATAGGATGATGAGGGGATTAAGATGTGTTGGCTTTCGTAATCTACACTTTCTGGATGAAAAACACAAAGAAAAGGGAAGGAAAAGAAAGGAAGAAGGCGATGCATTGCAAATGAGGATGGCTCAGCAGTGTGTGAGAAGAGGTCCAGGGATTACTGCATGGAGGTCAGAGACAGCTCGCTCTTAGACCGGTTCATACATGAACAAATCACTTCCTATAAGAGCTGAACTGGGGAGTGACTGGAGAAAGATTTTAGAGCCAGAATATCCTTTTTACAGCTTATCAGAAATAAAAAAAAATGAATGGCTTAAGGATAAAACAACCTATAAAACATTCCTGTTGTGCATTTTTAATTTGGTGAAGTACTTGAACACATTATGACTTTGATCAAACATTGATCAAACTGTCTGAATTGATTGATGGTTTGTCCCTAAAATAAACTGCAAACTAGTTTAAAAATTGGAATAAGAGAAAAAAAATAGCATCTGCTGTTTTCCTAAAAAGCCTGATTTGTCTGTTCTGGCTGGAGATTTTAACTCGGTCATCGAGCCAACATGACAGAAATTGGATGTTGTTGCAGACCAATCAGTGTCATTTGAAGGTCAAGTAAAACGACTTGTCAGAAAAACGTTTGATCATTGGAGAAATATTTTTAAACTAAGAAAACTGGTGACAAAAACATAAATGTAATGATTTAACGTTTCCTCTGACATTTTTCTTCAAACATGCTTTTCGTAAAGATTTTCAATATATTTGCATCATCTACCACCAAATTGAATGATAGTGTTGAGCTTTAGTGTTAGTGGAACTAATATTTATGATTAGGGCTTTAGGGTTAGCACCACTAATTTTTTAGTTTGCTCCCCTCGTTAACATAGCTAAAATAGTGGGCACTTAAAATTCACTTTCATGACAACATTTCTGTTCATCTCATGATGAACACCCGGCTTATTTGGTTTTTACTATCTGACCAACAAAACAAATGCAACTGAGGAGGCCATTGCAAGAAATTAAGAAAAAAACATACATTTAAATTGACATATAGAATATCTATTAATGTTTGTTGCCTTCAAACAGTGTATGTGCTACAAGAGATCCTTAGTATTTACATTGCAACACCCATCTCACAGCTCTCCAGTTAAGTTGCTCCATTTTCTATTTGACAATAGCTAAATGGGTTCCTATTGAGGGCTGAGATGAGACATGGGGCAAGAGGCATGGCTCTCCGCTGCCTGCAGAACGGTCTGGCTGATAGATGGTTTATTTCCATTTTGCAGAGGATGCTGATAGGTTCTGCGGGCTGTGGCAAAATGGAAAATATACTATTCACTCACAGGCATATCAACTGCAGACTCTCGCCTGACTGAGAGTTATAAAGACGTGTCAAATCAACTGTTGTCAAAGACAAAAAGAGAGACCGATAAGGGAGGGGGACCAAGAGGAGTGCCACAGTAACCAGGAGCTAAGTGGTCGGTTTCACCAAAGGCAAAAATAGAAACAAAGGGTGTGAGATGATATTGTACGATGGTATCGACATATCCAATTGGTTGGTGAGTATTTATGTGTTTGTCTGAAAGGAAACAGTACAAAGAGATGGCCGAGTCTGGGAAGGTAATTTCTTTCTATTCCAGCAACAGCTGATTAAATGGGAGCCTGCATGTAAGTAGGTCACTTATTAAATGGACTCAGATCGCATGTAGCCAGTTTAACATTTGCAGTGCCGTCCTTATGACGGGATACAATGAGCGTGCGTGAGGTAACAGCCAGCAATCACGAGCACTATCAGTCTGTAAGAGGAGCACCAACAACAATCTGTTGACCTCTCCACATCTCTGTGGATTTCCTCTTCTCTGTCGCTTCTGTTTGATCCCTATCAAGGTCACTGTCATCAAATGATTCAGGAACATAAAAGAGTCTGTGGGAACACGTTACAGCAGAGAGGATGTCAAGAAAAAATAATGATTGGGAGCACAGGCTGTACATTAAGATGAGCAAAATATAATCTGCTTGTTTTGTGAGCCTGCGTGTTTTGTAAAATTAGCGGTCTGCACTTTCAGGGGACAAGGTGTCCTCTTTTTACAATGAATAACTATTTTCGCCAAACAACTCAGCTGATAGCATTGGACATTTTGAAATTATAGTGTTGCTCTCATAATGGGCCTAATCAAACAGCAGCCTTAAACAATCTGCTGCATCAACCCTCGGACAAGAAGGACGCCTAAAGCGCGATAAAAAAATATGTTAATAATTAATATATATGCATAACAAAGAGCTGTTTTAATATGGAATACATTCAAGTCATGTAATTAAGCTGCTGCTGAATGCATATTCAAATGAAATCACATTAAAATAAAATATTATTTCAAAATTTAACCTGTACAGAGTGGCAAATATGGGAGAGAGTGTGAGAAAAAATTAAAAAATCATTTATTAAGTACTACATTATGCAGTTTGCTGCCAAATGCAACATTATTTACTACCAACAAAGACACAGTACTGACGTTTAACACCTGATACAATCATGAGGACCTAGAAGTGTTGCTGGCAAGAGTAGATGGTTTTTACATAAAAAGCTATAACAACTATTAGATCATTTTGTTTCACCTTTTCCAGAAAACTAAAGACAAAGTGGAATCTCCAACAGAATGATACATTTACTGCTCTGCTGCAATGTTTTCTCGGGAGAAAATATCAGTAGGGATTATGTTTGAAATTGATCATGGATACGCAGAAGACAGTTGGTGGATAGATGGATGGATGGATATTCAAATTTAGAAAATATGTACAATTCGGTATTTTGTATGAAAATTTCTATTACATGAAAATAACCTGCATGCTGTCAACAGAATACAAAACTGATAAGTCTTGATAGTGATATCAATGTTTTGATCCTTTCGTTCAGTTAGTTCTGGTTCAAAAATGCCTAATATAAGAATTATTTCACCAAAATATTTAAACAATTCCAACTTTTAAATGCAGTCAAGAATAAAGAAATTAAATTTGGATCAGCCTTCAGCCGGAGATTATATTTGAATCAATTCATTCCAAAAGTGACAGTAAAAAAATAATAAAAAAAATAGAAAGCAATCATAAATTGAGCAATAGAACATGCAGGCAAAAAGGAAGTAACAAAAATGACCACAGACATCTAAGAATTTTATATTTAACTCATTCACATTATTGTAACTATCAAAGATGTTTAATTACATGATGAAAACTTAAATTTCCTCCTACAGAGGTCTGGGCGATAAACCACAAATTAACAAACACTGAAATTTATGACAAATAGTGTCATTTTGCAGCATTTTCGGTGTTTTAAAAAAAATTAAAAGAAAAGTCATTTTTGACAGTGCATAGATAGGCTGTGTTTATATCCACATAAGACACTGCATTACATGTATAATCTATGGTCATGTGACTCCATCCCACCAAGTCTGTAACAAGGAGTGAAGGAGACCATGAAGCTGAGAAAATTGATACTGAAGCAGCGGTCACAGAGCTGGTCGAGGAGAAAGAGGAACAGCTCATTCCCAAAATAAATGCAATGCAATACCGAATATCATTTTTGTACTCTGTCTTTGGGTTCAGCAAGGACATTGGAAGATAAGTTATTTTACACTTCTAAACATGTTCAATTGTGTTTATTTGTTCAATAACTTTTAACAAATAAAAGTACACATTTTCCTCATCTAAGTGCAGGTGCTGTAGCTTTAAAGTCCATTAAAGTGGCAACAAAAATAATTGCAAAAAAACAGTCACACCATTAATATAACCAGCTGTGAAGTATTTACGCCGGCCTATCACATTCTTTATTTAAAAAGGGGGTAAGGAGAGTCGATTTATTGTTATTGAGGTGACTTGCTCAATCGATCATGATATTGATTTTAGACCATATCACCCAGCCTTGATCCCACATGTATGCATGTCCTCTGGCTGTCGCCCAACCCAACAGTTCCTTCAGCGCACACATCATAAGTTTCTCTCCTGTTGCTACAGGAGGAGTTCTCTTGAGCCAACAGGAGATTCGCTGTATGCAGTCACATTCTCAGGCTTTACCACGCATGTGACGGCAAGAAAGAAAAAAAAAAACCTCAACAATGCAGCTGAGATGAAAGAAAAAAAATGTTGGCTGGTGGATTCCGAGGCAAATTAAAGATGGTGTTCAGTTTATTACGTGGCCTTCCTCAGAGCCAACGAGAGCGGAACGCCACAGAGGTACCATGTGAGCCTGAAATTGAAAAACGTGACTTCTCCTTCCACTTTTTATGAAATCCAAATAATTTATCCACTGGGGAACTTCCTCAACTGAAATGTTCTCCATGAAATTGGATGCTGCACAGTAACTAGTTTTTGCATAAACTGATGAATGATCAGAGGCAGGATGTGCAGCATTATGTTTGTCATGGTTAACCCGGCAGTAAAGACTGCTTATTAAGCAAATGAATGGAATATTTCCAGCTACCAGACTCCAACCATGGCAATCCACCTTTTCTGCTCGGTTTTATTTCTCTTTGAGTCACACAAAACCGCTTGATGAAATAAAAAGAGACTTGCAGTTATCTTGTGCTACTTGACAGAAGTGTTAAATTTAGAGCAGATTTTGTGCTGCAAGGTCGAGAAGATTTTATGGTTCTGAAGCTTGCCACAGTCACAAACCAGCTTAGAGGCCACAAATAGCTATGTGGGTGAAAGTGAATCGATACATGGCTTTTCATTATGGTTCCATTTCCCAGTAACCTGTCTGCTTAGAGGACTGGCAGATAGGCTGGAAATTGAGACTCATCAAAGACCTTTTCTGTGACAAGCAGCAGGAAAGCAACAACTTCAACTGTTTCAAGGCAAATATATCATCTACGTACAGATTTACAACAACTTTTTTTATTTAAATCAGTCTAGAAATATTTACGAAAATGCTTATTTTATGGTTCTGGTAAAACATCTGCGTAAAACGTTCCAAACATAATCTAAATATTATAATTTACTGTTTGTTTTTCTTTCTTTTGCTTCCGTTTCATTTGGCTTCAGCTGGAGAGAGATTGTGAAGCTGAATAAATAGTTCAAAGTTAAATGCCCCACTCAAACATGTATTACTGACCATTTCCTACCCATGACTAAGTGCATGATTAATTGCATGACTAAAAGAAGGAGAAAGCTTTGACCTTAAAACCAGACTTCTGATGATACAAACGCTAAAAGCTTCCTGATTAACTTCTATTTCAATTTTCTGTCAGCACACTCTGCTCTTGTCACTTTTTACAGAACTGTTTACTAGACGGTACTTAAAGTCCACTAGAATATAATGGATGGGCTACAATAAAAGAAAACTAGTAAGCTTCAAGTAGAAGGAGCTTTAAAAAACAGATGCTTATAATATTTGTATTGTGCACATCCATAGTGCCTCCTGATGTGCTCTGTTTGATTTTCTATTGAGCAACTAGTCTCTGTTCTTGTTCTAAAACCAACAAGTAATAGAATAAAGGGAATTGATTGGGTGGGATTTCAAGGAAACATGATGTTCCGTTCATAGGGTTTCCTCCCCCAACAACAAATGAACAAAAAGAAACCAATTATTAGATCAAAACTTTACTACTAAGAATACAAATATTTCTTTGCTTGTTTGAGCTGACCATTTGGTTCTGTTGTGCCATTTTTACAGCTTAATTTGACTTAATTTTCCATATTCAGTCAAATATGGAAACTACACCATAGATTATGTGGTACAGTTTTGGATAACTACACCACATTATGACATGTTCTAAATAAAACCATATGATCAAATTAGTTTTAGATGTACTGTAGAAAAATAAAAACACATATCCAGAATTTTCTTTTCATTTTATAAAGTGAAGCATAAGAGACGAGGAGTTCTTTGTTCATCTTCTTTGGGTGTGATTCATTTCTATCCTTCATGCTGGGTGACCTCCTTTTTCACCTCCATAAAACTAGCCAGCTATTTTTTTTCCACTGAAACCATTTTTCATCTTCAGGGAATCTAGCAAACTGATTTAACGTTGTCTACACTGAATTGATCTAATGAAGGATTTTCTGGAAATATTCTTCCGTACAAGAAAACTAAAATGCCTAATGCACCAGAACATATGACTAATGGCTTTTAGCAGTTCAGTGTTTGTGTGAGTGTGTGTGCCGCAGACACCCAATTTGTACAAGCTTTTGTTTAAGCTTTTCACTGTAGCACGATGAGTCAACAGCAAGATTTCGGGAAGTGCAGCCCTTCATGATTAATTATACTCTCTTGCTTTTTAATTGAGAGACCAATGAATGCATATCCGTCCGATACATCTGGATAGCCACTACTGATTGTAACTATATTCTAATTAGACAGAAACCCATTCATTGTCTCACAACTATTGTATCTACGCTTCATTAAACCCCACCTTTATTAAATTCAATTATGTAATGTATAATTATGAGCTTTCTTTGAACTTCAGGAGCCATTTGTAAAGAGGTGCGCTGATGGAAAACCACATTTGGAATTTTGAGGATGAGGTGCTTTCAATTCATCATTTGACAATGGAAAGAGTGTGGCACCTAAACGAACATGAAAACATTCATCAGAAGCAGATAAGAGGTCAATATAAAATGTTGGAGCTGCAGAGATCCACAGCGCAGGTGAATCTGTCGACAGATCAACTACTAGTTATGAACCTCACAAATCTGGTGAGGCTGTTGACTTTTGGAAAGAAAACAAGTTTTATTTGTTTCATTTAAAAAATAAAATCCAGATATGAAGTTTGCAACAAGCTATGTAGGGGTAGCAGTTTCAAAACAACGGCTTAATACCTTCAGGCCAACTGTAAAACCACATGTTTACTTCAAAACTGATACCATGAAAACACCATAAAATGTAAAAAATGTTGGTAGCATTAATGACTTGTTACAATCTGCTGGGTTTCCTTAGAAACATTGTGAATTGGCGCCATATAAATAAGGCCGAATTGCATTGAATTCTGTTTTTGATGTTTGAGGGTCGTAATTCAGCAGGACAGGGACACTGCTCAGGGCTGACGGAGAGATGAATAGAGCTAGGAAAAGTGCAAATCTAGCTGAAATAAAAAGATCCAAAACGATGGAAGGCTCAGCATCCAGGAGAACAAGAAACCTAAAAACATACAACCTTAGAAATGACCTATAAACTAACCCAGTTGAGAGGTTTTGCGTTTTTGGTAAGAAAATTGAAAATATTTAATACAAATGAATACTTTTGCAAGACGTTTTGTATGAACTCTGACCAAAAAAGGTGGAAAGTGAAAGAGAACAAACTACCGTATATAAATCTATCTCCTCTATGGGAGACGATACACTTCAGCACAAAACCACCAAAAGCATTTAGGTGTGCGTTTTTTGAGAGAGCTACCTTTCCACGTAACAAGTGCCTGTATTAGCCAGCACTTGCACTGCATTTCTGCTTCCTCTCGCTTTCCATTCACAGTAGTCAAGTTGCAGAGTGGGTAGACAGAGAATAATGACGTTGAGCATGCACAACAACTGCTTCCCGAGGAGAGGGCCCCAGGGAGCATTTTTGCAGTATTATGCAGTCAGCCATAACTAAAACATCATTACCACCCCGTTCACAGTCCGGAGTAAGAGTGCAGACTGGAAGCAGAGAGGAGGCGGATGGACTTATGAAGTTAATGACCGTTTTTATTACCAAAGAAACTCCACTGGCTATTTTCTCAGGTAATCACAAATTGTTTTATTTTAGGTCATTTAGTGGTCATTTTCAACACCTTAAAAATCACTCTCACCATCTAGAAGAAAATCAGGGAAAAGGAAAGCATGAATGGAGGAGATGGAACCAAGCAGTGTTTGATGGATGTGTAAAATTACACAAGCGCCATCTTACCCATAATGATAATAATTAAAACTTGTGAACTGATTAAGAAGTAACCTAAACACAAGGTTAATTGGTAAAACATATTAATGGGATAACTGACAGAAATAAGCTGCATTTCATACTTTCACATAACCCAATATGAGTTTGAGAAAAATGGTTCAAGTTGACAGAAAATAAAGGAACAAATCATCTCTGATACATCACCAATATAATAAAATTTCATAATGACGCCATAAAAATGTACCTGCTCATGGGTTACAGACGCAGGTGCTGAGGGGGAGAAGTGAAAAGTTACTTAAGAGTGAACTTTTTCATAAAGTTGACAGTTTTAATCTGTTCTTATTGCAATGTTTCTCAAACTGTAGTCCAGTCGTCACCAACCTTTTCAATTTGAAGAGCCACTTTTGCTACAAAATAAAATTTGTCTAGAGTAAAAAAGACTTTGATCATATGTACTAAATTAAATGTTTTATTTTAAAAGGAGAAGGAAATTAAATTTGGACAAAATTCCAAATTTAGAAAAGCTTGAAGCAAATAACACTTTACTTTTATAAGTTTTGGTGCCTTCTATTGCAGGTATTCTAACAGATATTGCATATAAACATACAGAAGAACTGCAAAAGAGCCCTTTTTATTTTTTTTATTAAGACAACGGTTTAGATACTGTGACAAACTCCTTAATGTACCTATTGACAAATGTTATCAGAGTTGCTATATGAGTTCTATTATTGGTTAAAATTGTGTGGTTACATAATTGTACCTGCTGTTTAAGCCCACCTAACAAATAGATCATTAAATATGTTTGTATGCCATTTTGAATTATTGATCTTGATATAAAAATGATATATTGATATATTGATATAAAAATCTTTTGGGAATTTTAATAACATTTAAGAGTGGGTGCCGATTATTTTCCTACAAATCTTTTAGATTAATTATCTACAATATACATCTGGTAATATAAAACAGTTAAAACAGTTCCTGCTTGAGATGGGGTTTTTTTCTCTTCACAAAGATCTGTAAAATTATTCACACCTTGTTTTTTTTCTTTTTTTTAAAAAAGTTCTTATGTTCAATTCTGTACGCCTGAACCAGCTATTAGCTGTCAGCCTCCCTGTTGAGCCATTGACTTTCTCCTGCCAGAACTAAAAAGCAGTATTTAATTATGCACATCAGGAAAACTAGTCTCTCATTAAAAACTACAGCAGCTAAACTGAACTGGCACGTTAATGAGCAAGTTGCATACAGAAATGGAAAAATTGCAGAGGCTAAAAACCATTGGGTGAAGTAGAAGGAAATAACAGCCTGGTAATGATAATTTAAGCAGTTGCACTATAAGAATTACCATTAATAGTGCCCAGTAAAAACAAAGTGCTCTGGCAGTTTAAGTAAACACTATTTAGCTCATCTTATCATTAGAATTGCACCTGAATTTTAACTGAATTCCTTAAATAAATAAAGTCCACCTTCCCTTTAAATCTTGAATGCATTTAATTTTCTTCCATCTCCCTTAAACTGCTAAGAAGCAAAGAAAAAAGGAAAAAAATTAAAAAAGGTAGTTAACCAGAGCTGAAATCATTTATATTTTCATGTTTATAAAGTGCATAGTGCAGTGATACACCCCTGCTAACATAAACCCTTCCACCTGGTGCATTGTGTCCCTTGTCCGGGTTGTAATCTCGCCGTGTAATGAAGGTTGTAAATCAGCACCTTGGACAGCGTTTTCAGTACCAGGGGATAGCGGACAGCAACAACAGCTGACATTCCTCCTTACTGGAGCTACCCTGCATCACGCTGATGACTAAACAGAGTTATTCAGGCTGTTGCACAGCTAGCTTTGAAGAGCTATGATTCAAAGGAAAGGGGTAAAGAGGTTGAGTTTGTTTCTGTGTGAATGATGTCCTATTTAAGAGATATACTGCTGCTGCAGAGTGACAAAAAATAAGATATGCTGTGAAGAGGGTGAGTAAGAACCAAATTTCTCCCTCTAACTGTCCCAGCATGGCTGAGTGCACATGCATAGGTGATATCAAGGCACTGAACTAAACCAAATTAAGAAGAAAACGGCTGATTTTAAATCTTAAATCGTCCTGATATTCAGATGGAGCTGCAGAAGTGATGAGGTACAAGCACACACACTTTTCAGCACCTTTAGTATTTGCTCAACAAGATCATGGATGTCAACTTCAAAGTACCCATCAGCACACACATACTTAAATCCAAAACAGAAACAGGACACACACACAGAGCAATGCACCTCCAGTTTAACACTTCAGTATGAACCTATAAGGCTGTGTGTGAAGCTTGGTAACCTGGCCTAGAAGTTTCCAGAGTCAAACTCTTGCTGTTCCTAATTAATAACACATTATTGTAATTCCACTTACAAAAAACGAATGATGTCTGCATTAAGTTAAATATTCATGTTCCCAGAGCTGGTCTATTTTTATCATTAAGCCCTCACAGGTAGAAGAGCCTGCATAGTGACTGTTCTCTCATCCGCAGCCCGTCTCTTCAATGCATTCCTTGGAGTCCAGGACTGACAACCAAAGGAAGGCTTGTGCATGACGAAGAGCGGGAGTGATGAAAAGTGAGACTGCAGTGCAGATTGATTTGGAGAGCAGAGAGGGAGACGAAAGGTTTTAACATTTACTGTACAGTTTGAGGAGAACAATGTGTAAAGTAAAACCAGACAACAGCTGGTGAAGACTTGTGATTTAAAGTGGGAATGTTGAGTGTTTTAGCAACAACAAGTTTAATGTCCAGCAGATCTGTGAAGGTGAGCATGGTCTGCTTAGCTATCCACACAAACCAGCAGAACCACAGGTTCGCTCCTGAATCCCTGCAGAGAGTCAGTGGCGGGAGGATGAAGGGGATTGGATGGAGGGCTGACTTTGACAGCTGGGGGTGATGGGATTAGCAGAAATGGTGGCTTGGTATCTGTTGTTGTGTTATTCAGTGTGTGTGCGGGCGTGTGTGTGGGTGTGTGTGCATGTGGAGATACCAATACAGTCTGTTGTCAGGGAATATTTAAGTTGCCATTAAGAATTTGACAGCTCTGCTTTATTCTCCGTTATGTGTGCATGTGTGTTTATTTGCGTGTATTAGAGAGTCTGTGCATGTGTTATTAAAAGCTTTAACACCCTTATGCTCACAATCCATGGTATGAAGTGTGCACATTACTATTCCTGTCACAACAGCCTTGCAGTAGAAGAAGCAGTGGTAGTGGAGGCAAGCAGACCATCCGCTGTAGAAGCTAACGTTGACACTCTCACACACCAGCGCTCCTCAATCCAATCAGGTTGTGTGTGTGTGTGTCTACATCTTGCATGTCCTTTTTATTTTTCATAAGTAGGACATATTTACTCTCCCTCCATGCTGTTGCATCGGCATGGCACAGCACTGTGATGTGATGCATCAACATGTCCAACCTCCCTGATTTCTCCGAGTGACCGCATGACAAATCTCATCACTCACCCTGGCTCTGCGCTCCCCCGTCCCCCTCCTCTGTGTCGGTCAGGTTGTTAAGCATCCCGGCTCCTCTGTGATGCTCCTTGTTCTGCTGCTGCAGAGCGATGTCACCGATCGAGCTCTCGGCGGCTCTCCCCACTCTCCACACGCTGTGATGCGGCCACAGAAATTGCAGGGAAGCGGCGCAGAAAATGTGCCGGGGGATCCTCCTCACTCCTCTTCACTCCTTGCCGCCTGTAGGATGCAACGAAGAGAGGCAGCAGAAGAGAGAGAGGAGAGGGGGGGATTTTTTTTTCCTCTATGTGGATCCTCCTCTTGACGTCTCTTCTCTAGCTTGCAAGCGTGACTCTGTTGAGCTCTCTCTCCAGAAGGAGGAGGAGGACGATGGGGGAGGAAGAGGGAAGGTGAAGCTGCAGGAGTTTGGTGTATGATGGAACGCCTCAAAGCTGCGCATTTGCTCTCCCTTTTTTGTTTTCCCCAATTTCCTTGTCTTTGTCCCTTTTTCAGCTTTTTTTCCCCCTCCGGTTCTTAATATCACTCAAAACAACAATATTCTCAGACGATGCTGCTCTCTCGATGTAGGCGCCAAGCTGATTGCATATTCAAGCAGTTGTGTGATTTTCTAAATATCCACTTCTGTCCTTTTTCTCTGCCTCCTTTTCATCACCTCTGTCAGGCAAATCTGTGATTGAAGAGGCAGAGTGAGTAGCCAGTAGCCTCACCGCTCTGATGTTCTCCATCTACAGATGTGCTTCATGGTTTGGCTTCTCTTCCTGTGCTTTGAAATGAGCGACTGCACACACTTCAAATTTAATGTCAAATGCAAATTGACTTTTTCTTTTTTTTCCTTTAGGAGAAAGACAAGCCATAAGAGTTATGATAAACATGGAAAGCCTTGTACTCAGACGTGCACACACAGATTAATTCAGCAACTGGTTATCTCAGTCCTTCTTTGGAGCATTTAGTTCCAGCTGAGAGGACCGGCGCGCCGTAAGTTGGCAGCTCAGCTTTGGAGCCCCGCTGGAAATTAGACCATCCTCATTTTGATCCATGCAGATTCACTCTGATCTGGTACACTGTGTACTGAGAGCAGAGAAGTGAGCAGCACGGAGACGCTGGATGAGTGAGGTTCTGTGTTTTCTGCAGCGGATCTGTTTATGTTGAATGAATCGTGCTTTTGGTCATGCTGGCATTGATGCACAGAGTAGACTGCAACCACGAGATGGAGAATGCAACTCTGGACTCCCACAGTTGTTGACACTGTATGAAACATAACCGGTTTCACAATGGTACAATAATTTCAACCAACAACCATGCCTTGAAGTTTAGTCATAAGTTTTTACTCAGATGTTTGTGTTCTCCTTCTGCAGTTGGACTAACCTTCATGCCAGATGTGTGTGTGCAGCAGCAGGAGGTCCAGACAAATTAAATTATAATATTGAAGGTAAAATTATCCTTTGGATTTGCAGAGCTAAAGCATTCATGCCTTAAATATCCTGTTCATCATGTAAATTAGGCAAAAATATAGATTAAAACATCTTTCACTTTTTTGAATCTGTACATGTTCAAGATGTGATATTAGATTATTCCTATAATTTTTGTTCAGATTCAGGATGAATAAGGGAATTTCATCATTGTTTTGTTTTAATACTTTTTCACTTTGTTTCCTGTAGGCAAGCACCAATCCACTTTTTTCACTTCCAATATAATAAAGCCATCTGAGGTTTAGCATCAGCCGATACCGATTCAATCCAATTCAGGAAAGCAGCACTGACTTGACTTAAAATGTTTCTTTTTTTAAACACAGACACAAATGTACTGAATAACAAATTCATTTGATAACTCTGCAGCAGTGCAATACACTTCAATATACCAATATCTTCACAAGCTTGGCCAAACATGTAATTAATTTGTTCAGTCTGTGCAATTAGGAAAATAACAGCCAATGTAAAATAAATAATAAAGAAACTGAAGCTAATAGACTGAATAGATCTGTCCTTACCATATCATCTGCTTGACTGATTGATAAGCTGTTTGTATTTCGTATTTCACATTTATTGGTTGTAATCAATAATTTTTTGAGCTAATGTTGCGTTTCTATATCTCCAACTGACTCATTTACTAGGATTCAGAATCCATAAAAAATGTGCCAAAATTGATTTTAAAGAATTTGAAAAAATACATCAAATCTGCTGTCTGGCAGCCTTGTAACTATATGGAAAGCACCAAAACAAAGAGGGAACTAAAAAAATTAAAGAGATCCAAGTAGCCCATCATCTTTCAATGACAATATTGTTTTTAACCATGTGAAAGATCTGCAAAATGAATATTGAACATTTTGGAAACAATGTATGCACAGAGCTAAGCTATAGCAGAGCCATGGACAATCAGAACAGAACAGAATGCATTAAGTTGCTGTCATGAGTTTGATATCTCGTTATTTGTGATTTACAATCATTTGAATTCAGATGTCAACTGAACAATCGTATCTAACAAAAAGGCCATCAAGTACATATCTTAGTTATCTTATGATCTTTGTGATATTTATTATGCTTATTTTTTTAAATATATCACACAGTGCAAAATGTCCTAAATTGAGCAAGTAAAGCAACATGACAAAAAGTAAGTAGTTGAGGATGTTGAAGTAATGCACTGCACATTGCTGCTGCTGCAATACTGCATCACTACTGCAGCTGTTCACATCTCTCCCCAAAACAGAGAGAGTAATTATCTCTGCTGATGTGTGTGCAGGTGTACATAGTCAAGAAAACAAGAATCAACTGCAGCCACTGAGTTTGTACACACAGATTGATATTCAGTGCAAGCTAGCTGACTCAAATTAAAATTTATTTTGCCCTAAACAAGCTGACGTTAACCAACTGACTGCCAAATCTCTGTAATATTCTTTGATTGAGACAGACGGAAGGCCAGCAGCCAGCCAACAGTTAGTTACAAAGTTTGTGGTTTTACACGGCTGAGCGGTGTTAGATCTAGTTTGATTACAATGACCTTGAAAAATCAGCTCTTTTACACCTTATGAGTTTAAGGGTGTTTAGAGAATGATATTTAAAATACATTATGAAAAAAAGAAAGGAACAAAGTGTCTTCATGTGAGCAACAATAAACTAATCCTATCTGCAAATGTTTTAATTTTGAACCAAAATCTTACATGTGTCAAACTCCAGTCCCCGAGGGGCCGGTGACCTGCAAACTTTAGATGTTTCCCTGGTTCATCACACCTGAATCAAACAGCTGATTTATCGCCTCAGGATGCAGTTAAGTTCTTCACAGTCCTGCTAATGACCTGAATATTTGAGTCAGGTGTGCTGTAGCAGAGATACATCAAAAAGTTTCAGGACATTGGCCCCTGAGGTCTGGAGTTTGACTCATGTGATATAAAGGATAGCTCACAAATTTATCATACAAATAATTGTTTATAGGGCTAAAATTGGAATAATAACGGTTAAAAAAAAAATAACAACAACAAAAACAAGTTTACCAGCACATTGACAATTCAACCTTCGATTTAATTAAATTAAAAAGAAACAATTTATTCCCAGGAGGAATTAAAGGAGGCACATATTCACAAATATGCACTAATTAAATGATTTTCAAATCTCAGGAAAATATACAAAAACATATTTGTTCAAATTTTAGAACAAAATGAATCATTTAACTTTCAAAACGGAAAGAAAAATGAGGCCAGCTGAGTGAGAAAATGTGGAAAATGAAGAAAGAATAAAGAATATAGTTTGCAAACCAAGAAATATTAAACTACTTTTAAAAGCTTTGTACCATTGTATGTTCTGTGGTTGTAGATATTCTAAGAATATACAGAAGTACAGTTAAAAACAGTTTCCCATTGCCTATTTAATTAAAAACATTTCTTATTTGGTTTTATAAGAGTCGCGGTGGAGGGGCGAAGGAGCCACATGTCTCCATAGGTCGCAGGTTTAAACTGATCAAACTATGGCTAACATATACAGATACATATCTAAAATTTCATGTTCAATTATTAACCCCTAAAAAGAGATGCCAAAGCTTGGGAACACAAGTACAAGATTTAAAATTCCTGTTGGTACTCCAGTCCATTGAGTGGCAGTAAAAAAAACAACCTTTGATTTAATTTGCCACCTGCCATTATAACAACAAAGCAATAATTTACATGTTCAGCTGAACCCAAATCGTACACCACATAAAAAGCAACACTTATTCATCATTTCAGCACCTGATGCCAAGTTTTAGTTTTTATTCCATCTAAATATTTCTTTAGGCGCTTTCCTATTGTAAGTGTTTGAAAATGCAACACCGACGTTTGTGGAAGAAAAAAAAAGGCAAACAAAATACTCCAATTATTACATTATTCAATGATCTAATCACACACACAGTTTTGTTGTTCAATCAATTCAAAGAAAACAAAGTTTATGAGTAATAAAATTGCCAAACTTTGACATTTCTTCCTCTTCTCGGTTAAATTTCCCAGTGTTACAGTTCAGTTTTTCTCTGGTTGTTATTCAGTGCACAGACTGCTGACTCAACCAAGCTTCAAAAAGGCACCCTAAATGACATGGCTTGCTGACAACTTATCAGTATCTTGTCCATAAACAGAGTCGTGTTATTGGATTAGCACAAACCCTTACAACAATGGGCCAGTGCCAAGAGGAATTCTTTGGTACTGGGTGAAAGAAAACATATAAGCTAAAGCAGATGGATGTCATACACATAAAAATTTAAGTTTATTTGAGGAGTGTAAAGAGATGTTTGTGAAACTATAAAGCTTCTATATGACCCGGCGCTTTAAATCGAGTGTAATAACGACGGAGTGCTTTCAGCATCAATGTTTATGTATGACTCGTCTGAAGCTGTTGTGTCCTTGCATGATTAAGTGCATGTACGCCTGCTTTTCAATGTTGTTTGATGTTGCTGTGTATTTCCCAGAAACACCAAATATTCATTAAGAGAAAATTAATCAGAAAAATGTTTTTAAGCCACTGAACGCTGGCTCAAATGTCCTACGGCTTTGGCAAAACTCTCAGCAGAGGCTGGACTGTATAAAATCTGCTGATTTATGCTGAAGTACATGAAGCTTTAACAATGTTTGCTTTGATCAAGAGCTTACGGGTAAAGCAGGAACACATCCACAATGCTATTAGAAAAGACAAGGCAGAAAGGAGATTCAGCTGCAGTGACTATATGTTGCCATAAAAGGGTTACAAATGTTAGAAGGTAGAAGACATTAAAAAGAAAATAAGGCAGGTTGGAAATTAGATGAGATTTGCTCAGAAAAGAACAGAAAATCCAGTTTGTTTGTGCAATTCTCTACAAAAATATAACATCGATCTAGCTGCATTTCGGTAAATGCAGCTAGATCTGATAGCAGACATTACATTGGCTGATTTATCTGACAGATTCCAACTATGCACACTTGCAATTTGTCAGTCTTGAGGTATTTGCTGCTTATAGCAGTGTTGTGCTGCATCACAGATTTTATTCATATTGGCACCATAAATGAACTGGTTATTCATAGTGTAACACAGCATTCTGGGATGTCTGAAAATGGGAACAGCCTTCATTTAATTATGGTTATTAAAAACTCTGCTGGAAAGTTTATGCCTGCAGTTCTCAGACAGTGGTGAGGATCAGTGACATCACAACCAGACTGACTCCATGAACCTGCTCACTCAGATGAAGGCAGCTGGCTCCCAACTGAGAGTCCTCTACTGTGCCACAAAAATAATAAAATTTAAAAAAAAATAAAAAAGTTGAATCATGCCAACACTGAACAACCCAGAGAGGCAGAATGACAGTCTGTGAATAGAGAAGGGGAAAGACCAACGGAGGGTTCAGGGCCTCATAAGTACTTAAGTTTATGCTTCCATATTATAAAATTATATTACACCAGAGCAGGGGTCTTCAATCTGTGGCTCTCTGGACCTCCTGCAACAGCTCTTAATAATATTTGGCTAAAAATGATAAAGAATGAACAAAATCTTATAAATATAGACTTAATAAACAATGGAAAATCTTAGAGTTTTCCCATTTTTTATTGCATGACCACAGCAGAATGAGACTAAAAAGTACCAGTAATATATTAGTTCTATTTTACTTATTAAATTGGAAAATTTAACTTTTACAACATATTTAGCAGTACATCTATGTTTTTCCTTTTTTCAAAACCTAGAAACAGGAAGTAAAAGTTGCCTTTTTCTGAAAGGTCATGTATAATTTGTGGCATTAAATGACTTTTATTTAGCTGAACTGAGAGCAAAATATTTGCATTTTAAATGTTGCAGACACTTATGCAGGAGAGATGTGCAATTCCTATAGAATACTCCATACAAGCTATGAAGTGTTTTAAGTTTTTCTATGAGAGAGACCTTTACAAATTTCCATTTTCATTCTGGTGAATAATTATTCTTATTTTTAGTAGCTCTAAAATATGTCTCTATCACTCAAATTGTTTACATTTTTAGCTTGTTGTATGCTAGTGTAAAGTAATTAACATCTCATATAAAGAACATGGCTGTATTTACAAAGTATCTCCTAGTGATGTCATTTTAAAAAAGAGTTTTCTTAGCATTTCATCTTGATAAGGTAAAAGTTATGCACACAGCACCTTAGGCCTTAAGGAAGCGCCAATAGATAACACAGAAATTATAAGATGCATTCAAGGTACACAAGTGGGTTTTGAAACTGAGATTAAGAAGTAATTTTTTTATTCGGATTATTCATAAACGCAGTATAAAGTCTATTTACATTTTTTTCCACACTTCACTTAAAATCTGACTATTTTAAAATCATAATAACAAAATGTATTTTTATATGCAGCCTTTACTATGATGAAAACTTCTACATAATTCATATGTTTAGGTTGATGACACAAAAACAATTTCAACATAATTTCAATTAGCACACAGTCTTTGTAGAATCACCTTCTTATTTCAAGTGTTATTTTAGAAAAAGCAGAAAATGTTGGTATATTTAGGGCTTATAAGCAGGAAAATTCAGTTTGCCAGGTGTGTTAATTTTCTAAAACCTTGACTGATGCACAGGTTCTGTTCCAAATGTCTCATTACAATGGACCCCCACCTATTTGCGGTTCAGTATTCATGGATTCACATATTCCTGCTGAAAGGGACTCCAAGTTAGTTACGGAAAGTCTGCCTATTCACAATATCTTTTTTTTGTAGAGCAAAATATTCAAAAGAAAATGATTGTTAGATTGTGCAGAAGTGTTTCCACTGTGCCTATTAAGGCATATTAAGATATATTTGGTGTCTGAAGCATTAAAATAGGCAGTAATGAGCATTTTAAGAGGCAGTTTCAAGTATTTGCTGGTTTTAGCTCTTCGTGGACAGCTGTGGTCCCCAACTGTTCCCACTACTAGGGGTCTATTGTACTCAGAAATACACCACCTATTTCTAGCACCAAAGTGTAAAATTTTCTCTGGACTTTGTTATGTCAATGACTCCGTTTCTCAGATGAATCTGTAGAGAGAATTTATGTGTTTGACATCTTCTGGTTGGACTGATCTTTCTCCAAGCACATGCATGTGATGCAATGATCACTTCACGCAGATAAAGGTTTTTAGGGGAGGCTTTGAGTGTGAGCATTGCAAATGTGCAGTCTCTACAACAAAATCACATCACAGCAGACCTCAGTTCCAAGCAGATTGGTACCAGAGCTTCACACTGCAACACATTGTTTCACTGAACAATGTTATGCTGCTCAAGCTGCTTCAGATATCAAAGGATGAGATAGAGCAAGGACAAACTGTTCCAACCTGCAGTCTCAGTGACAATGCCTCGTCTCCTCTTGTGGCTTCCTGGCTTCCTGCCAGATCATTATGGTCTGTCTGTGCACCTTCAGTAGCTGACAAGGGCATACCGCATTTTTACACAAGTTTTTGGCAGAAGAAAAAAAACTAAAGATATGGACACACACTTGAGCTTGAAGTGGAGACACAGAAAAAGAGACAAAGAGACAAGTAATAGAATTCACAAACTAGTTCAAAGCCTTTAAAATCTCACTATGACTATTAAACACATTTAAAAGCTTTATTTGATCTTAGAGACGAAAGCTGTTTCTTTCAATAAAGATCACTGGGAAATATGACCACTGTAGAGGGAATAAATATAAATAAATCTAGTTGCCAAAAAGATCATCATAAGCTAAATCTGCAGTGTAGGACTAAAACACATTCAACTGAAGCAGGATTATCATTAATAATGCAATGTGTTTTCTGTTTGAGCTGTTTTTAGAAAGAAATATGAGCATATCTTTAATTATGTGTGTCTGATTGGCACCAAGTCTCATTACTGAGCCACAGTGCAAGAACCAGAGAACGCAGTTACTACAAAACCAAAGCACTTGTGTTGAAGGGTTCAGCTTGATTAGATTTTAGCTTCGCTTTTCTCTCTCTCTCCCTCTCTCACCTGTTATTTGATTAGACTTTGCTCAAAGAACAATCCAATTATCTCCTACAGCAAGCCCAATGACAAACACAAACATATCCATACATGCATGCAGAAACGATACTCCATGGGCGACTTTTGCTGAACTATTAAGCGAGATGGGCGCAAGACAATTACCTGACTTAACAATGAACTTTGCTCTGGCTCAACAAAAAGTCACAGAAAAATAATGAATGCTATTCAGCAGAGACAAAGAGCCTGTACTACATCATTTGCCATGACACTGCTCCTTCAAATCTAAAGTGAATCTCTAATTTATTAACTGTAACCCCTTATTTGAAGTGTATTCCTCTAAAAATAAATCTAGTGCTTTCCTTGAAATACAGAGATTCTGAAGTTTGAAAGAACTACAACCTTCTTTGTTGTATTTTACCAATTTGAAGCTAAAATAGAAACAGGACAGAGATCAGTTCAGCCCAGTTAACCATATTCAAACTCTAGCAGAATATTATCACAATGTGTTGTTGAGAGGAGAGTTTGCATGTCTGAGGTGTCAGAGATTTCCTTGTGTTGTGTTAAGACCTGCAGGGCCAGCAGAAGTTGTTGGTCCTCAGAGTGCCTGTCAAGTAATTAATCTGAGAATAGCTGGGCAGTCCGGAGAGATGAGCCACCACATTTGACAAGGCTTTGATTGTGAGACAGGCATCAAGATGTAAGGGCGATTCTCGTAGCCTCGGCAGGCGGAACAAGGACATCAAAGTGGTCCAGCAATGTTTCAACACAACACAGCAAGGCTTTTCTTCCCCAACATGTTTATCTGATAAGGCCTGCTAACCACAGATTGTTGTCTTTCTAAGACTATAAGCCTTCTTTCCACTGTGCTTACCTCCACTTTCTTTCAGTGTCTCTATCTTGAAACCAAAAACAAACAGATAAAGTCAACAGCACTCTCTACTCACTACTGTGCCTTTTTAGGAATGCAAAATGTGTGTAACAATGTGCAGATCTAGATGTAAAATTATAGCTCTTGATAAACACTAGGAATGAACCATATACAGTATATCGGTATTGTATATCGGCTGATGTTAGTGATTTACTAACATAACGGTATCATTGCAAGAATAAATAAATACAAAACATTTAAGATGAGAAAATAAACAATTTTCATGTAAGACAGGAAATTAGTTGTTTTTTAAAATTAACCTACAAACGTCGAATCAGATATTGAATCAAAATTTTCACCATTTATTGAGGTCTGCTATAAAACCCTTCCTTTACCTCATCAACTGTATTAAACACTGATATGTGTTGATACTTTAGTTTGAAGAAAGAAGCAATATTAAGAGGAAAAATATGTATAACCCTAATTCTTTGACTCAATTATTAGTACAATGAACACAAACCTAAATCCATGTGTCATGTAAGCTGATGCAGAGAATAGAATTTTTCATGCTTACTCTCCACTTCAGGTAGATGATTCAAAGCCTATATAATCAATTATTTTATAAGTTGACATGAATTTCAAAATCTGTCTGTTTACCTTGTAAAACAGCTTGACAATTTGTGCATTACCAATAAACTGAACTGAATGTTGTGAAATTATAAAGCAAAGAAAAATGGGGACTTTCACAAATGTGAATCATAAAACCCACAAATCGACCTCATGAGATTATCTCCAAAAATTTAATTAAGCTATAAGTAACTGAAAAGCAAACTTTGATTTAAATTGTAAATAGATCAACAACATGGTCTATTGAAGATTTTGATTGTCATGAAGGCTTTGTCATGTTGTTTTATTTGTAATTGTGTACAGTCAAATCAGCATTGATTGTGGTTATACATGTCTGCCACTGACACTTAAACAGTAAAGAGCTGAAAAACTGGAAAACTACTAATAAGACATGTGTATAGTTAATTATTCTGACCTTCTTATACAAAAATACATATTGCTATCCGTCATTAGTTTGTAATATGGTTTGGCTGTCCCTTCGTTTCCTGGATTGAACTGCACACACAGATACTAATTTATCTATTGGGAACTCCAAGATAACTCAGAAAAACTGCATTCGGTGAGGTTCTCTTTTTGTAGTGTAGCACCTGAATTCAATACTGAAATCAATTACTGACTCCCATCCAATTACTTAGGACTCAAACAAACAGCTTGTTAAGAGGTAGCTGGGTTGCACACTTTTTGTTCTTATTTACTTTAAATGCAATCATTATGTGTTTATACGCAGCATTATGTTCACTATTTTTGGTTCTTCTAATTCAAATCTGCTGCAAATCAGCATGTTAATTTTATGCATTTTTTATATGAAAGAGGTTAAGAAATGTAACAAAGCTTTGTGATTTGAATTAGAAGCCATTATTTATCTTCAATCACCCATAAAATATCACCGGTGTGTGATAATTTACTGACATGTTTCCAGTGCAGCTATCTGAGAGAGCATCTTCCCACGTTAGGAGAAGGTGAATCTGACAGAACAACCTGAGCGGTGCTGGGAGGAAGTCATCACTGAAACACCCCTGAAGTGTTAAATAAAGACAGCAAAGAGAAAAACAGCATTGGATGTACCATCCCCAGAAAATAAACAGCACACAGCAGAGGTTAGGATGCGGTGTGAGCTGAGATATATTTTTAGTGTCGTCAGATCAAGAGTACTAAATTTTGTGGGTACAGCGTGTACATGGAGCATGCTCTTTACATTTTTCCATCTCCCCATAAATTCACAAGCAACCTCTTTTTTAAAATTATATTTCATTTATTCCACGGAGGAGGAGGGGGAGCACGAGGAGGAAGGAAATATGACCCAGTTTTATTTTCTCAAAAGAAAAGAGATGTAGCAACAGAGAGAGGAAAAAAGAAGTGAGCAAAGAAGATGAAGAGGATGAGTGGGGAGCTCTGGCCTGAATGAGAAGCAAAAGAAATAAGGGCGCATTTCCATATATGGCTCCACTAAAAACATCACTGTAGTTAAAATCTGAATGCTAAAAAAACAAAAATGCTTGTTCTTATGCATGTAATTCATGCTATTTTCTTAAATTTGAAAACAAATGGTTTAGAAATTCAGTCTATTTTGGTACAATTGATCTACATTTCCAATGTGGATAATAATCAGATACTTGCAAAAAAAAAAAAAAAATTGTTCTGACAACGAAGACGTTTTTTCTTTCAAATACCTCTGACATGTTCGCCAAAATATCTGAAAACAGCACCAAAGCAGTTCTCTCTCCTGAAGCAACATACCAAAGATTTTTGCTCTTGTACAGTAAGCTGCTTTACAGCTGAGAACATCTGCTGACATGAGAGAGGAGACGCTTGACTGAAATGATAAGGGGGCGGTTTATCCGGTGCAACACAAATCATGTTTCGTCTTTACAGAAACATAATCAGAAGGATCATGTTTTTTAAAGAAGCTGGAAGCTGTGTGTTCCACATTAGTTGAAACACCAACAACAACAACAAAAAACAGTTTTATATGGTTCTTAATTAGAGCACATAAAAAATATTGTGGGATTATTTGGGAAAATTAAATATGTATGCATGACAGGATTTAAGTGGGAATTAGGAAGAGTTATGTAACAATGCTCTGCCTGAGAGAAAAGGGTCATTGTAGGCTTAAGAGTAGTTGAGCTTCAAGGTTTTTTTAATAGCCTTTCAACCTGGTTGTGTACTAATTTTACATGTGCCTGGAAAACTACAGCAGTAACTGCAATAATGCATGCCAACCTTATGTGGGATTTATCTTAATTATCGGTACAGTTGAACATCTGATTTAATTTTAAAAAATTATTTCATTCTAACATTCTGACATTAATAAGTTCTTTATTTTTAGACTTACAACCAGAAAAGATTGATGTTAAAATAGAGAAGTAATATTTTCAAATCAATTTTTTTTTCTTATTTTGGTTTCAGTTAAATAACATCTCAATCTTACCATAGACAGCATTTCTTTATCTCAAAAAACCCTTTAACCAACAAACAATGCAGAAGAAAAAGACAAACCAACCAGTAGCTGGAGCTACTGGCTACTGGTTGGTACCTACTGGTTACTGGTTGGTAGCTACTGGTTGGTAGCTCCAGCCACTGGCTAACAGTGGCTGGTAGCTCCAGTGGCTCAGAGTCCCTGGTTGGTGAAAATAAAGTAAACTTAGTTTAAAAAATAAAGTAAACTTACTTTATTTTCTGTGCTTCCAAAGTTAATGCATGACAAGTCAACAAACGCACAACCAATTGAAACTTCAGACATAGCTACAAGTCTGTATTAATTAAAATCAGACATAAAATTAGGTGGCAGATATCAAATTGTAATTTTCATTACAATTTCAACAGGTTCAATATTTCAATCACAATGGACTGCATGGATGCAGTATTGGGTGGGTATTAATATGTCAGCTGTCATCTATTCAAGCTTGGCTTGTCAACAACATAATGAGGAACATGGATGGACTTTTGCTACATTTTTACAATATATATCAAAAGCAAGGAAATTATGTGGACATTGTAAACACCCTCCAAAAACTCCAAAATAGCTGTACAAAGTATTGACTCAGAAAGTGTGCTTAATCATTTATATTACTAAAAAAATAGAAACCATGTATTATTATCCTTACATTTCACATTTCTGATCTTTTTGAAAGTCTATTGCATGAAATGCATAAAAAAGTATAAAATAAATAAGAATAAGGTGTGTTTTGTTCACTGCACTGAATTGATCTTTTAACCCACATTATTGTGTTTAGTCAGTAACAGGTTAGATTTCCTTTCTGCATGCCAGTAAGGAAACATTTTTAATAATCATTGCCTACTGTTAAGTATTTAACTCTCTCAGTACAGTCAAATGTTACTAAAATATAATTTGGACTCTAACTTGAATGAAAAATATCTCCAAATAATCCTATACATATTGAAAAGGCCATGCTGTGGTGCCCAGGTGTGTCACTGCTTTGTAATGCATTATAACTCATCAAGGTCCACAGGATATAAGGTCCAGTTCTGGTGAGCTTTAAAAAGGCCATCGCTCATTTGCTCTGCTCCTGTGCAGCTGTACAAAGTTATAGGACAGAAACAGGTCAATGATTAAGAGAGGATTTGTTCTGTTGCAAAGGGAGTAAATACATAACCCAAGACTAAAACTGAACTTTTCTGTCTTTAGGAGACATCTAAATGGGTATTTTGAAATCATTGCCTTCTGCAAATTGTACACGGCTCATGAGATACACCCTCCCCCCAAAGGCCACTTCATTACAGTGCCAACATTAGGCCGTCTGATGTAGGTTTCATGCCACATTGACCTTTAAATCTATTTCTGTTTATTCTGCTACAGAACACCAATAAGCAAAATGGGCACTAATTTGATATTTAGGATGAGTTCACAACAAATGGCACTTTGCAAGAAGAATATTTCCTAGTCATATCTTGTCAAAAATAATAAAAGCTCAGTTTTGATTAATTCACTCAGTTCAATCCAATCTAGTCATATGATCACAAATGAACACTGTTTTACTCCCTGCTAGGGAATGTTGGATGGATGATACTTTTAAATCGTGCACAAGAAGTGATCAACATTTTCATTGTTTGCTTTTCTTCATTAGGCTTTAACCAAATAATGCAAATAGATATTCCTGAACATGCTGAAATTCCTGATATTTTATTTATTTATTTGTGTCCTTCATATCAATTTGCGTTTGAATGAAAAGTACTAGTACTTCAAAAATACAAAACCGTAAATATTCCACTTAGGTTTACATACTGTAAACTTCTCAGCCAAACTTTGTTTCTTCCATAATCAAATGATGCACAAGATTCAAAGCCTAGCGCACAAAGCCACCGCATATTGTTCTTGCATGTGACTTAATAGCACAAATCTGTGAGCAATTTGTTTTCCCAACTGGGTTGAATTGGTAGAAGAAAACTGTCACGTCTCCCTATATACCAATTTAGTGCCATCGATATAAGCAACTTTGACTGTATTAGATTAAACTGAAAGTGCTTTCTATTACTTACTATTCTAAAACAAATCATCATTTGATTGCAATTTGTGAGAATACTGGATTTATTAAAACAAGTTTGAGCTTTCCATTGGTTAATATAAATTCATAAGATTATGAAAGAGCAGTGAGATATATTTGACGTTCAAAGAAATTCAAAAATGGAACTTCACCACTGAGTGAACATTACTTTTTTTTTGTTGATGAAACTGGAAAAGAGGCTGCAAGCTAAGAATGCCTTAGCATCAGCCTTAAAAGCCCTCCCAAATAATTATTAAGGCTTTGAAATATATTAAATATGATTGCTTAAACATGACTTGTTTTGTTTGACTCTGAATGAGTATTTCCAATAGTATAAATGAAGCTATGGCGCACCATCATTCAGCAGGAGAAACATCTCACAGTGGACATCACAGGCTTTACCCTGTGAAGTGTCTCATGCCCTCTATAATTAACTGACAATGGGAGTGGTCTTCATCACTAGAGGGACAATCTGATTGGATCAATTGACACCTCTGTCTTGTGATAGGTGATAATGTCCCAATCCGAGTGGATAATGCAGAGGTAATGATCCCTGTGGAGATCCCCATCTCAGATGAAGGCCCTCCAAACTCAACTCTCTTAACAGATAATGAGATTACAGCTCAGTTTGGGTCTGATAGAATTAAACTATATGCAGGCAGCAGATAATATGCGGTTATGGCATACCTTTGGAGTAAAATCAAGGACTACACAGAGCATTGCCTCAAAGTTGTAGCATTGACATATGTACCTTTAAGTATTACTTGATTCATCATGATTTTATGTTGTTTTACTAATAATTTCAGCAATTTTCCTATTAAGACAGGCAGCACAAAACTTGAAGTTACAGTTTCCTGTGAAATCCAGGATAAAACTTCACGCCTTCATGCATCATCACTATGGATCTGTATCCTAAGGGTGTTCATGCAGTTTTGTCAATTTTTCCTTAGATCTGTTTCCTCATTCAACAGAACAGTCAATCCAGGTCTTACTTTGACACAGCAGGCAGCACATTGTATAAAACACAAGAAAAACTCAACTGGATTTAGGGCAAGTGATGGAATATGTGTTGTACAGCAAGTCTGCGTAAGTGCGTTCACAAATTAAGGCAAAAAAAATATAATCCTCCAGCATGTTGTCGATATGGTGACGCTCAAGTTCTTACAGCTGGGGTGTAGATCTAGACCGCTTAAAGTGAGAGAATGTCTGTTCCTGAATCTAAATGCTATAATCTTATCTGCTCACTGGTGCAGGAAGCTGAGAGGCACTAAATTCCCTTCTGGTGATTGGCTCCAGCATCTTTGGATGAGCGTTACTTATACACACACACACGGAGAGACACACCAATCCATTTCCAGTGTGTCTTACTCATTCGACTGAGAGTTATTGGACTTCCAGAACTGAGGAGAAAAAAAATCCTCTAGTTCTGCTCCTCTGACTTTGTAATTTAGAGTGAAGATTTCAAGATAAGAAAATGGAATGTACAAAGGTGCTGCATCTCGGTGAGCGATTGTCCCCCAGAGAGGCCCGAGTTGGCTGGATAAATAACCTGGCTGAACATATGGCAGTTTAATGTATAAGCTGTGTCTGACATACATTTTTTTTCATCCCTGCAAAACCCGCAAGCATTTGTCTCATTGCTGCTTTAGTCATGATTCTTCCCAACTGAAATTTCTGAAGATGTTACCTTTAAATTGTATTTTCAAAACATACTGGATGATACGGTTTGATTCACTTTGCATTGACTAATTTCACAATGAAATATTCAATGTTTGTTCAATTTACCCATTTCTAAAGAGTTTTTCTAAAGAGTTTTACAGTATGTTCCCACATGATATTTCCATGTTTTCCCATGTCAATAATCTTCCCTCACTTGTTCTCTTTCCTGTGTTAGATTTTTAACAATAATGTCAGTATAAGAATTTTCTTCCTACTCTATTGTTGATTATATCAGTTTTCTTTGTGTTGTTCAAACAAAGGCACTCTGTACTGTAGGCAAAGAGCCTCGACATGAACTAAAAGGATTTTCTGAACTCTGTTAATCAGGATGTCCTCTACAAATTCAAATGCATCACAACAGTTAGGCTGTCTGTACATTTGCTTTTTGTTTCTTTTTAGTTAGTGAGATGTAGATATTTGTTTTTCTTCTCCTCTTTCCAGATAGACAAAAAACTATATCTGACCATTAAAAAAACAAAAAAAATCAAACCCTATCCTGAAATGACAAACCCATAGAAAAGATTTTGGCTGGAGAAGCGCACTTAGTGTCCTGTATATTTTTTTACATCTGATTTCAAGTTTTGGTTATCAACTGTTAAGGATTTTCCAAGTAGTATTAATCATATAATTATGCTCTTATTTGGAAGTTGGTGTTATATTCTGTTCTAAAATAAACTCTTTAAAAGTTAGGGATGTCCAGTGTGTTTTCTACTGTTATCAATTAGACAAAATCAGAGTTGGCAACACCCAACAACTAGAAAACTGAAATTATGAGCTAAAGTCTGTTCCAAAGAATCACTTCCTTGTGCCATTCCATTATTAATCATAATTTGATTTGTGGGATAATTTGCTGTTTTGAATGTGCAGGTTACTTGGGTTGTTGTAGATACTTTGTGTGAATTTGATTTTAATGTATTCAGTGTTGTAAGAAGTTAGAAAATCCTTTGGCTTTTCAAAATGACCAACAACAGTTTTTCCACTCTTTACTGATAAAAGCAGAATGTTTTATGATGTTAGCAAACCTCTTCCATAACAAAATTATTGGTTAAATTAAAAATTAATTGAGACCATCAGATCACACAATCATATAAACTATCATAATTAGAAAATATTGTTGAATTTTTTTCAACATTGTTGAATCTTAAAAATACAAAAATTCATAAATGTTTAAGGCAAAGAGTATTGTTGTTACTATATTAGCAAGTTCACCAAATGCAAGAATCAGTTACTTGCTACTAATCCAATAGATCTGACAGACTGGCAAACACAAAAAACAGACCCTTCTGAAGAAAGCAAACATCCACTAAAATTTAACTGACTGAGCTGCTGGCAGAGTGGATTCAAAAGGGGAAAAAATCATTGATATTAACCTTCAAAGGATGCTGCTGTAGCTGCTGTCTTGTCTTAAGACATCCCAAATCCAGCACATCCAAGACGAGACAACTTTAAAAATCAAGTTTCGAGGCCATCTCAAGAAAAACAGCACTAGAAATCAGCATATACTGCACTCCACATAGAACAGGAACATAATATACCTCAAATATGATCACACAGACAGGTTGATGACACACAGCAGGTTGAATGCAAAATATACTTCAGTCCTCCAAGAGAATCCCTTGCATAGTGGTGAGCAGAGGGAAAAGAGTTAGATTAGAAAAAATAAAATCACAGGTAGGGCTCCTTGAGTCCTGTGACAGTTCAGCAAAAAAAAAAAAAAACAGATATCTCCTCTAATTCTACTCACTGAGAAATGTGCAGAGACGGCTGCACCAGTTTAAAATAATTGCCCACAATTCCATCCTGTGGTGCAATCCAATTCTGTGCATACAACACCCACTCCTCTGAATTCTCTCATGCCAATAAAAATATTGACGGTATTCTCTCCTCCAAAGCAAAGCTGACACTGGAAGCGCAAAAACCTTTATAGAAAAATTTATGTGCCAAGTAAAAGGGCTCAATAGGGTCATGCATCGTTCAATATGAAATTAAATTGTCCACATCTGCAGCAATCATTTGACGTTCAAATGGCCTTGAAGAACCGAGAGACTGTAGGGAGGTTCTAATTCAGCATGAGAGGAGGTTAAGAAGCAGATCAAGAAATTCCATGTTTAACAAAAACTGTTTTTGACCTTTGTTCAGTTTTTTAAATTGCTGCAATAATTACTGTTTGATATCTAATATTGAAAAGCATTTTGTCTAAAACGATGAAGTTATATACACAAGGGAAGCTGATAAAAAAACAAAAACCATTGCATTGTTTAATATGATATTGAACAAATTTCAAGTAAAGTTCGGGTAACTTTTGGAGTCAGGTATTTGCTGGTAAAACATAATGCTCTTTGCTTTGAACGTGAGATCCTGCCCATGCAACTTAATGGGTGAGTGTTATTCTGAGAATTTTTGTTTCAGAAAATCATCTGTCACATATCAGTGGGATCAGTGTGTAAACGGGAGAGGTGTAAACAGAAAGCACATTTCAACAGCTTCTGCCCCAGATAATTTAATTGTCCATCTGTCTCTGTTGCCTTTGATACTACATAGTAGCCCACAGAAAGAACTGAAAAAACACATTAGATTTTCATTCTGAAATAAACTATGTGGTGTGTTCTTAACAAAACGCAGCTGAGGGCCACAACCAGAACTTTAATCACCTGATACCAAGAGTATGCTGGTATCAACATACCCTTGATGTGAAAACAATTGCTGTACACCAGAGAGACATGAAAGAAACATATTCAGATACCTGCAATTGTATGAATGTATAAAGCAAGGTGCAGAAAATACCTTACAATGATGGTATTAGTATCATTATCAGACGTTACAGAAATTTGCAAAAAAAAAGCCTGTTTTTAGAGCAAGTTACAGTGGCTCTTCGACCCCTTTAAGGTGTTTGGTGGCCTGACACAATTCATTCATTCTAATTAACAGCATTGTTGGGAACAGTCAAGGAGGAAAGGTGGCTCCTTGGTGAGTGAATTCATTTAATTGACCTAATATTCATCCTGCTGACGTGCACATGTGGGGCCCACACAATTGATTCACATCCAGGGGTGCTGTGACAAGATCATCCTGTGTTTACAGCATCCTTTACAACCAGTGGCTTCACTGGGTGGTTTCCTGTTTCTACTAGTTAAACTAGAGATTCAGAGCTCTCCATCAACCCCCTGAATGCCTCTGTGGTTACAGCAGCTACCCGAATAAAAATAAGTAAAGTTTGAAAGATCACAACCTCCAAACAAGTGTATTTTTTCATAAAAGTATATGATAATCATGCAAGTGGTGTACAAAATGAACAAATGTTTGACTTTATGACTAAAACCGAAGTTGTGTATAAAGGGAAGATTCCTACCTATTCCTTCATCTCTGCTCTATTCTTGGATCCTTGTATTGCAATTTGCAATTTTGTTTTCCTTGCTGCTGTGACATGATTTTCCATGTTGCGGGATTAATAAAAATATAGACACTTTCATCCATCTAGATTTTTGAATGTGTCCACAGTTTAATAATACATCATGTTTTATTATAAACTCTTTGTTTCTGGAAAGCCATCCAAGAACCAGCTCATCTATTCAGCACAGCTGACTTTATTTCTAAGCTCCACCTGTGTCTTTGTGTCTGTGTCATTCATCCTACTTATCCCTCATCCTGCCCCTTCTCATTTCAACTCATTTAACTGAAATAAAATAAGTTGAATTATTTCTTTTTTATGAAGCACAGATTTAGAACTATAATAACTTCAGGTGCTAAAAAATGTAAAGCCAGGTCCAGTTCAATAAAATTTTCTACCAGACAGCTCCTTATTAAATTAACAGAAAGCATTAACGTCTTCTTGTTCAAACCTTTATCCATTACCTATTTTTTCCACTTTCATTTCTATAAATTGTTTATTTACTTCCCAATTCTCCCCAAAAGTACTGAGTGAATATGAACCTTCAGATCCATCCCAATACTCTCACACTTTGTGACAAAAATGTCTGATCAATATATTCTTAATATCCAGTCTGAAAGGTAACAATTCAAGATTTAAATGGCATGTCAATAAATTTAAAGAAAAGCTGCAAGATGCAAGAATGATAGCTCTACCAATCAATTGACTAAAGTCTGCTACAGGAATTTTTGCCTCCAGCAACCTTCCCTGTTTGTCCATACATTTCACACAAGCTTTAAAGGAGCCTCAAGGAGAAAGGCAAACTAGCTTGACGTGAACTGAAGTGAAAGTGACACAGTGAGGTCAGGCTGCGCCCTGCGGCATCACCTGTTCCCACCTGACACAAACTGGTACAAGCTCGGAAACCAGCTGCTGAGTCAGCGCAGAAGGGCAGTTTGGCTTAAGGTTGGATGCAAACGGGTGGAGTGACAGAACAAGTGATGGAACCAACTCAAAGAAAGCTAAGCTGATGTGAAGTGTTAAGGGAGGTAGAAAGGACATCGGGGAGGAAGGGGAGAGTGTGAGAGAAGGATGGAGGGCAGAAGCTCGATAAAAGACGGTGGAGAGTGTGTAATGTCGCAAGAACAGATGACAGAGACAGACTGGGGAGGCAGCAGAACAAAAAGAAGATGGCATAACAGAGAAAACACATCAGACCCAAGAGTCTTTACCTTGTTATTTTAATGTCTAAAACCTACTGGATAGTGTTTAGAAAAAATCAAAAAGGTGTGATTTAATTTAAAAGAGAGGTTGACACATTAAATGCTATGCTTTCTAATTACATTAAAACTTCACTGTTTTCTGGTTTATGAGTTTATACTAAATGCATTGTTTTATAATTGTGTGCCAACTCTGCATGTATTGGGTGCATGGCTTCATTTTCTGCGGTACTGGAGCCTTGAACTTACTGATATAAGGGAAGAAAGAGATCAGAGGAACTGATGAGAAGGGGACACTCAACAACACCAACATCTAAAATAAAGAAACACATAAAAGTTTTTTAAAAAATACTGTGTTTGTCTGAAAAATACTAGCTGACAAGACTGAACCAAAAGTGTTTTACATTACAAGTTAAAACATTGCACCTCGGTTGCATTTTTAGAGAGAAAACATAAACACAGCAGGGAGTCTCTTTAAAAACAGCATCGGCGAACAAGCAGGCCCAAAGACCCCACACAGTGATGTCCACAGTGATGTGGAAACCTGAACATTTCCAATAAAGATCTGAACCAGAACTATAAGACTAGTGAGACAGGCACAAAGTGCAACCCCCAAAAATACAAAAAAACAAAGCCTGAAGGACAAAATGAATTCACTTTTTGAACAAAGAAAAGGAAGAAAATAAAAAAGTGTGAAAAAAATCAATTAGAGTTGAGCTTGAAACATTTATACAGCTGTTTTGAGGCAGGCGCTGCTAAAACTTTCTCTTCCACCCATGAAAGGGTGATTCATGCTTTAAAACAACCAGTGCATAATGTCCATCAGTAAATACAGGATTACAAAAAAAGATTACAACAGAATTGTTCAACCTAACTGTAGACTATCCATACTTAAAATGATTGCTTATTATTAACTAAGGTTACATTTTAATCCAAAATTATAATAAGAACATTAACCCAAATGTTAACGTCTTAATTATGTCTAAAATGCCTTATAGGAAGTCTATTTCTATAGAAATAGGAATTCCTATAGGAAGTCTAATCCTATTCCTATAGGGTTAGGGTTAGTCATATAATCATATAATCAGTCATATAATATTCATTAAACCTGAACAACCAAGCTCAAAATGTGAAACAAAAATAGAATAACTTAAGGTACAAAGACATAAAAAAAGAAGAAAAAATCAACAGAGTTCTTTGCATCTCACCAGATATTAAGCTGCTGATTGGAAATTAATTCTTCCAGATTACTTAGAACACTATAAGTTTAAAATCAATAAAATACTGGGTCAGAAAGATAAATCACTGTTTAGACAGGCCACTTAGTAATTACTGCTTAGTTATTATTTATTATCTCTGCTGGAATGCACAATACACTTATAATAGGCTTAAAAACTGCAGTGCATGCAGTTTATCTACATATAATCACAAAGTAAAGAAAAAAAATAACTTTCAGTCCTGCAGAGGGTCAGAATCTCAAAATGCAGTGTTCAGCTCATATCGATGCAGAGAAGATGTCACTTTGCACATTCTGGAAAACATTAACTGTGCTGCCTTAAGGGGCACTTAAATGGAGAAATAAACATTTGGAATAGCTGGGCATTTGACAACAACAGTACCTCTGCTTCTGTTTAAACCTTCTGAGACTAAAACTCATTTAGAAGCCATGAACGTGAGCCAGGGGGGGATTGGAGGAACCGTTGAAATTGAGTGACCTAGCACTGTAGGGTTGATCTTATGAATATCTTTAATAACTGTTTTGTCAATCCAGAAATATTAGGAGTGCACTTAGAATGAAAACATTCCCACATTTGTCATGTTTAGGTTGATAAAAACATAAGTGCAGAAAGAGTCTGCGATAAAACTGTATTTTGTAACGAGGAAAGACTTGAATGAGGGGGAGACCAGAAAAAAAAAACTGGTTCAGAACCATCAGCAGCATAACCAAAGATCCAGAACCCAAAGGTGGAAATGAGAAGGCAACCAGAATAACTAATCAGAGGCACATGGGGAACAGCTGAGGCAGATGGATCAAAATCAGGAGAAGGTTGGAAGGTGAAAAAACACTGGAGAAAAACTGGGACTCAAGGAAAATACAATAAAAAGGTGGAAAGGAAAAACATTTGTCAAAAAGAACAAAATCCCAAAGCATAAGGAACAGAACACAAGAATAAACAAGAAAACTCACAGAAATGAGCAAAGCATTAATGATTCCAAATGTGTGTCAGATACCAAGGGTGTTGTGCGTGTGTATTTTCAGACTGCCACTGGAGGGCGCCGCAGAGCAGGTACCAGTTGCACCGGATGGCAGGATTCTGCAGGTGTGCTGCGCACCTGCAATCCACGTGCTTCGTTTACTGGAGCATAAGAGAAGCCGGCTGATTAAGAGGACTGAGTTGAATACAAATCAGAAAAATAAAGATACAAAATCTGTTAAATTTCCATAAAGTTGAAAAATGTTGAAGAGAATCAGGACAAAAAAAGAGCTATAAAGAAATGATTACGATCACAGTATATTCAAATGGCGCAGTCCACGAACAAACCTAAACTCAACTGAGAATTGTTGGGAGGATTTAAAATGTTTGCAGATGCTCTACATCCAATCTGACTGAGCTTCAGCTATTTAGTTGAAAATGTGCAGAAATGTCCATCTCTAAATCAGTAAAGATACTAGACATGATCCAAAAGACTAGCATCTGTGAGTATTGAAACAAGATGATTGAATACAATACAGTCATACCATACTTTATGATTTTGAATAGCAAAAAAATATGCCTCTTTTTCCTCTTCACAATTTTACGCTACTTTTTGTTGTGCTATCACATAAAATCATAATAAAATGCACTAAAGTTTGTGATTATAATTTAACTGAATGTAAAATTTTCAAGTGGTACAACTTCTTAATTCTAACTATAATTCTTAATGCCACGATTATTCATCCTAAAGGTTATTAAACAGCACCAGGAGAATCAGTAGAATTTATGCAAGCAAGAATATAATGTTTCTGATGAGATTTGTAACTGAAACACAAAGATCTGATCAATAGTTAGTTGATAATAGCTTTACTTGAAGTATTACTACTTTCAAAACAGAACATCTGTGGTTTAAAGTCTAGCTTCCTCAAAAGCTTGAATGTCCTAGGGCACAAAAAAACGAAACATTTCTTCACACATTTCTTCTGTGTGTGAATTACAGTGTAGCTTTAAAAGGTTGTATTGACTGGTAAGTGCTGGATGAATATATAGGTGTTAATGGGTAAATGTGTAAAAGAGTTTTTGAGTAGTCAACAAGACAAGAAAAGAAGTTGATTAATGCAGCCCATTTACAGTTTCTTTAGAGCATAAGGGGGAAAAAAGACAAAATGGTAAGAACTACTGCACATGTTTTGTATTGTGCACATATGTTATTATTATTATTATTATTATTATTATTATTATTATATAATCAAAATCAATTATAAAAGAAAGTTTTGCAAAAATATCAGATTTGGACCAGTGGATGCTTATTCTGCTTTTGCTCTTCATTCACACTCATAACCTGATGGTAAGAACATTTGGAGTTTACATAAAAAATGCCTCCAAAAGCAGCTTGATATCATGTTTACACATATGAGCATAGATGTTCTTGTTTACATCCTTGCGTCTACAACATCTATCATTTCAAGAAGTCTTTTGTTTATCTTTATTTGTTAAGTCCTGATATAATGAACAGTGTTTTTCTTTTTTGCAGACTATAGGAAGGTAATTGTTACTCTGCAATCATTGTTGTCGTCATCAGAGGTGATGAAACAGATGTGTGAGAGACAGCACAATGAGTATGAAGCTTGTGTTCTCACTCTTTTCTCACTTTTATAGACTCAAATTCTACACATTAATGTTTTGAAAAGCCCAGTCATTGTTGTAAACAAACTGTACATTAGATTTGTTCTTGTTTTCAGTAGTGATTCTTTTATTGTATTCTCAAATTATGTTATTAGGTACAAAAAGAAAATACTCAGAGAAAATTTGGCAAGTTATTTGTGGCACTGCGCATCACCCCCATGATGGGACATGGTGGAAGAAGTATTATGCTAGGGGGATGCTTTATTCAAGTAGGGATGATGTAACTACAGAGTTAATGTGCAATTCTGGAGAAAACCTGTTGGAAGCTGCTAATACATGAGGCTGCAGCAAATATTGTTTTGCTTTCAATGGTGATGATTTTAAATTTAAATTATATAATCAGCTATTAAAAACAAAGATATTCAGGAAATATGCAAATTACCATTTAAGCTGCAAACTTATATATACCCAGAGAAGGAATAAGTGACTCAAATTTCTCAGAGATGATTGATGTTGTTGTATTTTTACCGATAAAAGCAGCAAACTAGAAAACCACAATACTGTGGTCTTGCCGTTCATTAGCTCAGCTCAGTGTTTGAATTATCCTTCCCGTCCCACTTGCAAGCTAATTTGCACATAAGAGGTACTTTAAAATGTGAAAGTCGCCATCACAGCGTGTTAGTGTAAATGATGAAATTGCATGGCTGAGACAGAGGCATGTAGATGCAGCTGGCTAGGTCAGTCAGGCTGTTGCATAAGCTCAGCAGGCTCCGACTGCGTTCTGAAGTGATGCATTCCCAGTCCTCCTGAGAGAGCGGAGAACACTAATATGCATGATTGAAATACGCAAGAGAAAGTGGAGCGCAGCAAAGTGTTGAAGAAACAGAAGTCAATATAAAAACTTAAACGAGGGTTTGGTAACTATAAGACGGGGGAGAATGACTCAAATGTGAAGAAAAAAGGGAGAAATGAGGGATGTAATCCATGATCCAGATGGAGGGAGGCTTGTTGTTGGGAGCAGCAGGGGATTGGGGCTCTCAGTTAATGTGACGGCCATGCTGGGTAAAAATAGCCCAGGGAAGCAGGGCAGGACTCCTCTATGATGAATAATACACAGAGGATGAGGGAGGGAGGAGTGGAGCATGGAAACGAAGCAATAGTTTGCTTGGATCAAAATATAATTAATAGCAGCCATTTTGCTTGTCTAGGTTAACCCTAATGACAAGTTATCATTCCTCTGAAAAATATCTTAGAATTTAAAACTTTCAGATGTCAAAACGTGCCTAATTCATGTGAGATCACAGAATAAAATAACATTACAAAACCATTTAAGTTTCAGAGATGTGAAAGAGAAAATGTGAGGCTTTTATCCCCTCTATGTCCACAGAGAGACGGGGATATGCAGTAAGCTCTTTCACTCCATCAAATATTCACACTGTGGGGGAAATGCATTGGATCCCTGAGGACCTGTCTAAGACACTTTGTACATCTGCAGGTATATTTGATCACATGAACTCAACAGGCTGCAATCATACATTTCATTTTCAGCTCATAAAGCTCTGTCCTTTAAATGCATTACCTTACATTAACAGACAGTCAAAATCCAAACCGAGACAGTGCAGACAGGATGATTTGACTCAGGGAAATGGGTTGTGACAACGCTTTTAAGCGCACAACCCTGATATAAAGCACAATGTGTGGCATTCACTGACCGGAACAGAAACAAAACGACATTTTAAAAAATAAAAATCCTTGTTCTTCTTTTTAATAATCTATGTTTTAAACCTTTTATTAAATGAGTTTGTCTGGTCAGAACTTGTTTCACTGCTAAGAAAAAAAAATCACTGTTCATGTTAGGAAACATAATCCATGTCAAATTTAACAATGACAGCGTGTTTCAGAGGGAGCTCTTTATTGAATGCTAGCCTCGGTGGTTTATTGTTTGCGCTTTACTTGAGGAAAATTGATTGCCACGAGCATTATGCTGCTGAATGAGTTTGTTTACCCTGTTCAGTTTACAGAAATGATGGGGGAGATGTAGCAGCCACTTGGTTCTAAACTAATCACCCTGTCTGGTGATAACACAACCAAACGATTAATTTTTCACTCTGAAAAAAAGGTTGGCATGTTAGGCTGTCCACAGTTTGACTGACACACTTTAAGATTGGTGAAAATGCATTGCTAAATGGCCATTCAGCTCTGAAGGGAGGCTAACGCTGTCCTAGCTGGTTTATAGCTGAATCATCAAGTACAATTCCCTATTGATTCCACAGAAAATCTTATGATTTTTTGTATTGTTCAGAAGTTAAAATGTCTTCTGTAGGGACATAAGACTAAAAACATTTCAGGAAAAAATAAATAAATAAATAAATGTTAGTGTGGTAAAGATCTTTAGAGGTTAAAAATATACTGAAAACACTTTAAGTGCTTAAAAGGCTCCTGCTCTTCAAAAAAGTGAAACCAGCATTCAAATATTTAAGTGAGAGAGCTGGTGGGACACTGAACCTTTTAAACAAACATCAACCCAAAAGGAAAAAATGAGAGGGGCTGAACTTAAAAGTTTAAATGAGTAAAGAAGGGGAAAGAGAGCAAGAGATGTGTCTGCTTTAAAATTTAAGAAGCTCTTTATTTGAAATTCTATTTTGCTGGATTCACACCCCAAAGAACAAACAAACACGTCCTTTCAGAAATATATGAATCTTCTCTATTGACTTGTACGGTAGCCCTGAGGTGCAAACCACTTCAACATATTCAAAAACACAACAACATTAACGAAGCACTACAACATTAATAAAACGGAAAGGGCATGTCCCAGTTGGAGACCTGAGAAATCGCTGATCGGACAATATGCATGAATACGTATACGCTCAGTCCTATTTACGTCACCACCATCTTGAAAGTGGGAGTGGAGAAAACGTGCTGCGTGGACTAGTTTCAACGGTTTTACAGTACAAAGTGGACCCACTGCCTTTACCTTTCACAGGTAAGAATTAAAGATAATAATGACGTAAATTTACGAGCAGAATTTCTTGACTTTGTGGCCAGTACTGTGCATTTCCGAGGTGAAACAAACTTCTAAACAACCAAGAAATATTTCCTTTGTAAATAAATTGGCCCAGTTAACTACTCTGACTATTTTCTTAGCTTAGCTAACTTTTTTTTATACTGTGTAGTTTTTTCAAAGAGGGAGAGGTGATGAGAAACCTGTAACGGGCGCTTTTGCCGTTTGTTTATTGTTGCCATGGTTACCTAGAAGATGGCAAGACGCTGTTTGTCTGTGGTCAAACATGGTTACTTTAAGGTACGTCAGTTGTCTGTAAGATGTTTCTTATAATTTATGTAGATTAAAATAATTTGTGGGATATGACAGCGAACCTGAAGTGGACTGAAAGTACATTAATCCAGAGAGCAGCGCGGAGACCGGAGGATTTCATCAGGACAGGTCCATAAGGATCAGAGCTGGAGCTGTTTTTCTTCAGACTTCTGTTTCGCAGTTCTGAATGTGAACGAATCAGGGATGCATTTTCTAATACACTGTTAGATCATTTTTATCATTCCTCGCTTTAACCTGTGGCTAGCCAGATGTCTCAGAAGGCCCAGTCACCGAACTGCTCCCAGTTTGACCAGCAGACTGGACCCCTGCCTGTGCTCTGTGTTGCCAGTATAATAAAAATAAATTTGTAATGTACTACACACTTTTTTTCCTTTCACTTTTTAAGTGAAATATCTCAATTTGAAGTATTAGGATATTATGACAGTTTATGTAAAGAAATTAAAAATAATTTAGTCTGTTAGATTTCATTCACACTGCTGTCTATAGCACAGTTGACATATTACACTGTAATAAATATTTTTTTAAATAAAAATATGTAGCTAAAGTTTGACAACTATTATCAAAGTTTGTCTTTACAGTAAAATGCCTAAAAATATCTTGAAATAGCAAATGCACATTGAATTATGGAATTGTGTTAATATGTTCATGAATACATCACTGTAAAGATGTGTGTGTAGGTGGGGGGAGGGGGGTTCATTAATAAAAACGATTTCTCAGAATCAGCTGTATCAAATGTAATTATTGTGCCCCAAAACAATTAAATAATAACATCAAAATGTTTGAAACGTTGTCCTTTGTTTTGTTTTTCTCATTCCTGTATATAATAATGTGTGAGAGATTGTGTCAGTGGCATTCAGTAACTTGAAATATTTTGCAGAATGGCACTTTGCGAAGTTCTGTCCATTTATTTGTATTAGTTTGCTGGTAGATAAACCACTTTCATTTTTTTAAAGGTTTTGTTGGCTCTAGTAGCCTTTATTTGAAAGTAGTTCAACAGGAAAGAGGGTAATGAGAAAGGGGGAAGACATGCGGCAAATGTCGCCAAGCCGGGAATCGAACCTTGGTCCTCGAACCACGAGGACTAAGGTCTCAATACGTGGGTTGTGCTTTGCCCCTGTGCCACCACAGCACCCAATAAACCACTTTCAATATGGCGGACGCTATAGCGTATCGCAACAACGGGCCAATCCGCTCAAGCGATAACGTCTGGTTCAAAAGCACTGTCGTCCAATCAGCGATCTCTCAGGTATCCAACCGTTTTGTTAATGTTGTGTTTCGTTAATGTTGTTGTGTTTTTGTAATTTGTAATTGTGCTATGTTAATGTTGAAATGGTTTGCACCTCAGGGCCACAGTAGACTTGCATAAGTTAAAAATACATACTATCAACTCTGCTGATGAACTTAACTACAGTAAATATTATCTTATAATTGCAGCATTATGCAAAAAAGTAAAACTATTAGCAAAAAGGAATATTTTACATCACAAATTACACTGAATAGTTAAACCTTGCAATAATAATTTTACTTTTTCTTTAAAAAATATAAATTAGCCATTTTGCAAAAGTAGCAATTTCAGTCATACTTTTAGTTGTCGGGGTCAGTCATACTTTATCACTTTATCATATCATTAATGCTTTAACCTGGAAGGATGGACAAAAAAAAAGAACAGCTCTTATTTGCACAAAGCCATTAAGAGTGCTATTTAAACTTAGCAGGACACATTCTCAATTTTCATCTGCCAATCTAGCAGTCTGCCATAGCTCAAACATCTGACGTGACGAGCAGAACTGCTGGTTTAATCTGGCACTACGTGACAGCTTTTTATCTCTGGCGGCGCCGATGCCTGCTGCTGCGTCCCAAACAAGAGATTCTGGAGCGTGGTGTGTAGCAAGCAAACGGAGTGGCTTATTGTAGCACCCATATTAGCTGACCCCAGATGTGTACTGAACATCAAATCCTTTGCAGTAATTCTACTCGCTGCTCTAAATACCAATGAGGGCTGCTGGTTGCTATGGTAACGGCACTCCTTCCCGAAACGGTGAGTAGTAGGATCTGCCAGTCTCCGTGTTTCACCCCCGCTCTGTTTTCTCATCTTACTCACCGGTTTATCTGCATGTCACATGTGTAAATAACACGCTGCGGATCTGCTGAAATGCTTTTCTCTCTATTTTTTTTTCTTGTGGCCGCAGTTTGACCGTCCTCATGATGACAGCCCATATTTTTGGAGCATGGGTTTAATGTAAGCAGGGGTGGAGGGATTTTCTTTTTCCAACCCAGACAGGAGCGAGTAGCTCTGGCTCTTATCATGTTTGATGTGATCCAACATTATGAAACGTTTGACATTCAATCCAAAATTGCAAGGCTAGGCTTGAGAGTAATCGGATTTTTATTGACATAAAGCTGACCATGATCTGAGCAACGTGAGCTCAGTTGCACTTCTTAGTAAATATAATATTGAAATTGAATGTTTTTGATTGATTGAAGAAGCCTCACTACTGTTGTGGTGAATACAAATACATTGGTATTTTAGCAGTGCCTGTACTTTTCTAGCTGTACTATTTTAGCATTTACATGTATGACCCACTCTCTCTTCAACCAATTTACAAAATGGACCTAACCTATTTGTGCTGGTGCACAATTCAATCCATTTTACTTCACTATTCAGTCCCATATTCAGCAGACTGTCCTTTTCCACTTGACTGCCTGGCTACCCCTATGCCAGCCCGTGGTACCCATTGCCAGAGCTTTGCCCTCTTCCAGTCCACTGCTCCTCATCTGCCTTATGCTGCTTTCACCAGGCACACTTCTCTCACCTTGTCTGGCCCCTGGCAACCGACATTACTGGATTAAAACGGTCAAAGGAAATGTGCGATGAAACAAGTGAGGAAATGACAGAGACAGATGTTAGTCACAATCCACCTACTGACATCCATCTATCCAATAATCAGTGTATTTTTTCTGAGTGTTGTTGGGGGATTTTTAAGCCCATTCAATGAACCAGAGGCAGAGTAAATCCTAGGAAAGGTCACAAGTTCTTCACAAAACACAAATGAGATAAACATTGGAAATTATTATTCTGGTAATTAATTGAGTAATTAAATAAAAATCTAACAAAATAAAATATTGGTAAATTCTAAAGCCACAGAGCTGGAGTGCAGCTCACTGAATTCCACTTACAGTCTATCATCTATCTTTCACTTTACCTGTCTGCCTATGATCTGCCCACATTTGGGTCCAACAAAACACCAAACATGATATACAGCTGTCATCTGATTTCTGTGGCACACATAACCCACACTAGACCATATATGCAATCTCACATCACTCAACTCATTCGTAAGTTGCAGGTTTCACATAAATTCATGCTGTTTGCAAATCAAAAATCACATTAGGTTGAGAATGTTGGTATTTTGAACAAAACCTTTTTGGGTGGAAGAAATTACAGAAACATACGGAATATAATCAGTGCATTCACTTGTCTGGTTTAAAGTAGGGACAACATCACCTTTAACTGATCAGTTGTTCGTGTTACAGCTCTCATAAACAGCTACTATTTTAAATTACCAGCTTGTTTGATGATTAATGCTTGTAGGTATCATACTATGGAAAGGCTATATGAACACCAGCCTTAGGTCATGCTTAAACCAACAAATCCAGACAGATGTTTGAAAGCTCTTGCTTAGATCAGTCGGGTCACTGGGGATATCTGGGCAAGAAAACACAGCCATGTCTTAATCTGCTTTCACAGCTAAGCATATTTGGCCAACAGGATTACAACCATGACCATCACAGCTTGCACGTGTCAGCTGAGAATATCAAATCAATGTTTGGCGAATGCGTAAGCCTCTTATAAAGCCAGAAGGGAAAAGCACGTCCTAAATTATTCTGAGGTGTGAGGAGTGAGGTCCGAGGCAGCTAGATGCCCTTTTGGTGATTTCAAAAGCCTATTGAATATTTAAAACTAAATTCAGAAAGATCTGTAGCAGAAAGATTTACTGTCCTGTAGAGACATGCAACGTAACTAAAAGCTAAGTTTCAGCTACACAGGACCAACAAATCAATTAGGTTAGCTTATTTCCTTCCTCGAACACTATTTTGCAGCCTTTCCACAAACAGAATACAATATCTTTCAGTTGCTCAGTTGCTCTGAAGGTGACGCTTTCACCATGACACTGAAGATGAGATCCTACACACAGGATGAGAGTAGGCTACTTTGTATACTGTTGCTCTTATCATAGAGCCAGATACCACAGTAGTGAGATGAATCACCCTCAAATTCTCCCACATCTTCTTTGCTGCCAAGAAAATCCAGAAATCAAATTGAAAAAGTCAGAAAACCAAGAACTTAACAGGGCTCTGTGAAGTGAAAAGCTCTAGTTGAGCTTTTACATCAGCTTCTCTTGGATAATCTGGGGAATTGAGATTCATTTTTCAAATAGTAAGTCATTCAACTAAGTCTCACAGAGAGAACTCTGCAAGAAGTACACCTCCATTTTAAATGGTTTCCTTGACGACACGGTATCCTAGGCATGTCCATTAATAGCACACTGTGACGTTGATGTTGGATTCCTTCTCTCAGAAAAAGAATCTCTCTTCCCACCAACCGTTGGATAAACTGGGAAACAAAAGGTTTGATCACCACATTGGGATTAAACAGTTCAATGAGATGCAAGTGAGGGATATGAAAGATGACAACATCTTTAACCATGATTATCCACAAAGGCAGTAAGGTACACAGTTACAATGGCATCACCTATAACTGAAACATGATTTTCACATGCATCAACCACATGTTTACGATAAATAGGACTAAGTTTTCCTGATTTATGTCAACTGGGATCATCAAATCTATTTTTATTTGCTAAAAGCCAGAATAACAAGGCACAATTTTTTAGAGAATATTCCATTAATTCTGACAAAGTTAAAAGCTTACACGCATTTTGTTGATCGTGGGTACCATTCATTGCCATTCTAACATTTTGGGTATTCTTTCCCAAGCTTCTTGCAATAGCTTTCTGGAATTTTTATTTATTCTTTCTGACAGAACTGGTGTAACTGGGTCAAGTTTAAACGTTTGCTCATGAATTCCTTGCCAGCTGTGTCGACAAAATACCCCAATACCTTGACTTTGTTGTCCTTGCATCAATTTTTAATTAAACTGGCTATATAATAAACTAGATTCTTTATTTAGAAGACCAATTTGGAAGGTTTAACTTTCTTAAGATAATGCTTCAATATTTTCTCATAATTATATAGCAATACAGCTACTCACCAGGATGGACCTTCAAAGAAGGATTGTGTTCAGTTTGCTAGATTTCCCCTTTTTCCTCCAAATGAAACTGGTCATTTTGGTCAAACACTTACATTGCAGACCTCGGGACATGCAAAAAAAAAAAGCCAGTGAATGCATTTGTAAGCTATAACCTAGTTTTTTAAACTGCTGTTGAAGTAACTGGGGGTTTATTTCTGTTAAAAAGGAATGGTTTTCCTCCAATGTTGCCACATGCTTCCTTTGGCAGCTGCAGCAATTAGCCAATGATTCAATTCTATCAGCATCGCATTGATGCATTGAAACATCAGTTTACTGAGCAAAGTAGATGTTCCTGTGCCTGATGACAACATCTATGATGAGCCTTTCCAAGAATATTTGATTGTTTTAACTTATAACAACATTTAAATTCCCAAACAAAACTAACAAAATATTTCTCAATTAATCTGAACAAAAAGAAAATGCTTTTTCCTTGCTAAGTGACTTTTCAGCCCTTTATTTTTGTTCTAGGGTTGGTATGCACATTCACACTAAAACATGTTTCACTTAGGGACACAGAACCTGTCTTCACACTGACTGAAATGATAACTGAACAGTCACTTACTGTATATAGTTGCAATACTTCCTATACTGGAAACTGTATCTAGAAGCTGTATCCAAGGAAGAAACAGACTTGTGGAGATCTCTATTCCTAATAATTCTAAGATTATGTCACAAACAGATGCAGTGTGTTTAAGGTACATTCACAGATAATGTGACCTTCTGACTTTCGAGGAACTAATCAAAAAACTGAAAAATACCGTCATTATTTTTGGCATTTAAGAAACAGAAATAGTTTGGTGATCCTAGCAACAAGAAAAACAAGAAAGGTTTTGTCTCACTTAATATAAAATAGAAAAAAAAATGTTGTTAGCCTTCTTCTGTATTGTATGTGCAGAAGAAGGCACATTACCATTGGTATGTAGTTCAATTTAGTATGACTTGATTAAGAGTTTTCTATTCAGGAAAGCTGGAATAAATAAATTATCCCTGCTCCACATCTGACTCAATAGAAATCAGTCTCAGAGTACAACTGTTTTGACTCAGTTCAGTTAGAGATGTCCATAAATAAACTCCATAATTTCACTGGGTCAGTCTGTGCCTGATGGCAATGGAGAGAGCTTTGTGTAATTTATGTGCTTTGCCTTGTAGAAGCAGGAAACCTCCATTGATGTACACCTAGAAAGAGGGTAATTTCCAATAAGGGATATTGAGTTAAAAGTAAAAGAGAAGTGTAGGAAGTGTTAGATATACAATTACAGCTCCATTAAAAGGTTCAAATTACAATTGAAGCAATCAATTAGAGCAAGCTGCAAGAAAATGAAGGGCATTTGCTTCTTTTCCATTGTCAGAACACTTTAACCACAGAGTATATTTTTCACAACTGAACTTTCAAAAAGGAGATTTGCAGCCGGCTCCATAACTTTGACAATTTATTGTAGAAGCTACTTTTCCTGCAGACAAAATCAATTTCAATTAATTCAACTCAGGCCAAGACTGGTCACCACTTTTACCTTGAGAGACGGACAGAGATGTAGAATGAGAGCTTCAACATAAGCTGCCAACAAGCACACAGAGAATGTATTAATTTGAAGAACAAGTTAGAGCAAATGAGCTCTTGGGGCTGCCTGCTAAGCTTTAGCACACAATTGATCAAAGCTAAAGGAATCTATTTTCGGCTGGGTAAATTCCTTTAAATTCTGTCTTTAATCCATTCTTTAAAAAAACATCCACTGAGAATTTATGATGGCAATCAGCAAAGCAAGAAATCAGTAGAAATAGATTTTTTTTTCTTCCTGCGTGTAAGATATTTTGATCTGAACTTCAGTCCTTCTACATGAATGCAAAGACACAACAAAGCCAAGACATTCTTGTCATTCCTCTATTTCTAATCAAATTGGGCATTGAAGGTCTAAAGTAAGCCCTTAATTTTGATTATAAGACAATTCCATCCTTAGAGATTTAGTGTCTGAATGCATTTTAGAAAATTGAAAAACTCAAAATTTTACCTTTTTTTTTTCCAAAGGTTTCTCAGGGTACTTCATCTGTGTTTGTGATGTTGTTTTATAGATGTTCTTATTTAAATATTTATTTTGTTATTGCGGAAGTTGTTTTTAGTTTTTGGTCTCAGTTTACTTGGGGCCAAAAAACTAAAGCTGAGATTTTTTTCTAAAATATTTTATTTATTCTGCTTTTGTTCAACTCCAAAAAAAAAAAAACATTAATTGGACATCATAGAGGACATCAATTAAGTAGTAAGTGCAGGCAAGATTGGTTGAAAATATAGGAGCATGTGGTAATAATCAGAAATATAGCAAGAGCGAATGGCAACTGGATTTTTATTCTGTGGGTCATGCTAAAACTTTACACTTCTGCTCCGAATACTTTACTGCAGTCAGCACAAATTCACTTTTTTTCCCCAGCATTAATGGTAGTCTTTTAATTTCTACATTCCTGTACAATGTACAGTGTACATTGTAAAGCTTTCTCTCAGCGTCACAAACATAATTTCTGTACCGACTTGCACAGTACTAACTATAGTAGCCCATAAACGTTTCTGCAGTGTAGACAAACCCTGGCCATCAGTCATAGTTTGTGACTTCAATGTCACGCATCTTATCCTCAGTCCACTGCAATGCACACATACAGAGCTGCAGATGCACATGCATTGTCCACAAGGAAACATGCACATGTACTGTATGCACCATTATCCATGGCTATAAATACAAACATAGACACATACACAGACAGACAACCAACCCCCAATCACGCAATCCTTTCATTAATAAACTATGGCTGTGCTTGGAGAGGAGTTCAAGCATGAAAGACAAAGGCATTATGTAACACATGCATGGAATTCTAAATCGCCGCCTCTGTGGTAGGTTTTCACAACTGGGAGAGTAAGCCATAAATAGCTCAGAATATAACAAGGAACACTTAACACTCGGCTTGCCTTATCCAATCCTGCATGCCTCTGTGGCATGGATAGGCTAATGTGCCAACTGTTCTGAGAAAGTCTGCAACAAACAGGGAAACCCGTTCAATAGATGCTGCGTGCTTTCCTTGTCCTTTCAAAAAATGACTGTATTCTTGTTATTTGCAGTAATACATTTAATTGATTGGCTTACCGTTAAGCTGCTTTGTAATGAGGATTTTTCAGAACATTAGTGCACTTATAGGTCATTGTAAATGTTAAGTAAATCTTTCTGTAATACTAGCTAAAATTAAAGTTTGATTCTTTGTGACATCTAGTGAAACAATTGGTGGAAAACTTAATCTCCATACTTAATATATTCACACCCATGTCAGCAAAGAAAAGTGTAATCATCCTGATTTAGGTCAGAATTATAACATTTGCCACAGACAAAGATTTCAGTCCCTCGCAGAGTAATTGCTTCTAAGAGGGGCTATTAAATTTTAGCTACCTTTAACATTTGTTGAATCAATTAAAACATGATTTTAGTGTCTTCTATATAACAGACAAAGAACAACATTTTATTATTGGACTGTTCCAGCATTAGTTTAAATGTGTTTCGTTTAGCTAAACTTCACCTTCGTCAGTATTAACTAATAAATTAATTTTGCTCAAATCCAGTGTATATGCATCATAAAAAAGGAACCTGCAAGAGAAAGTTATTAGCGTTCTCCTGATAAAACTTTGATTACATTTATAAATACTTATAAATTGTACAGATAGAAACAATATCAGGACGTAAAGCACTTGTCTAACATGTATGTCCTGTATTTTACTCAACCAGTCAACCCTGTCAAGCATTCCTCTGATCAGCGCTCACCTTGGATGGTGTTTCAGTTTAGAAGGACAACCACATCTTGGCAGGTCTGCAGTTGTGCCATTCTCTTTGCATTTTCAAAAAGTGGAATCGTTCTGCTTAAACTTCTCAAACTTTCTCCCTGACCTGTCTGCTGTGTTCCTTGGTGTTTATGATGCTTTTAATCACTAATGCTCTCTAACATCTGTGCAAATGCAGCTGACATTTACAGACCATCTGTACTGATGTCACATTATACACAAGTGTATTAATTATGTGGCATCTGTAGGTAATTGGTTACCTCGGATGGTTTTAGAGGGGCATCTGAATAAAAAAAGAACTGAATACAAATGCACAAAGTACTTTTTAAATCTGGGAATAAACGAGGAAAAAGGTCAAGGGTCATGAACACTTTCACAAAGCACGGTGATGTCATTGCCAAAGAATGACACATAAAGACCATCATTTAAATGCTTTAATATAATAGATCAAAGAAGTTTTGTTAAAAGTAATGAAAACAAAACATTAAATTAAAACAGAGAACATGCAAATCCTCAATAACTATTAATTTATTCTCTACTTGAACTTTAGAGACTGATGCCTCAAATATGACCTTACACTACCATAAGCCTTATGGTAGTGTACCCAGGTACGATTTCTGACATCAAATGCAGCCCAGCCTTTAAAGTTGTCTAAGGGCAATGTCTCCATTACTCAGAAATCATATAGCAGTCAATAATGAACACAGTAAATAAGGTCCCCTGCAACAATTTGAGATTCATAGTGTCTAAAGTTTGCGCCTCTAGAAATGTGCCCATCTGCTTTGCAAGAATGAGGGCTACGGACCGTGCCTTTTATTTAAAATTATGTGCAGCTCATTTGAATAGAGATTGTTGAGGTTTCTGCATAGCTCATTCTAAAAGCTTTGTCTCTCACTCTCCATGAGCCTTGATAGAGTATGAGAAAGTGAAGGAGACTGAAAATTGGGGATAAATTAAGAGAAAAGAAAGTAGCAAGTGTATGTAGGTGTGTGTGTGCACGTCGGTGTGTGAGCGTAAGTGAATGCAAGGGAGAAAGGGAGACCTCATTTGCCAAGGCAGTTGTGTCTCCAATGTGGTGTTGGAGCCACTGCAATGCACCAAAACCAAGGGGAGAGAGGGTGTAAGACTGAAGGGGTGGGCAGAGACAGAAAGATAGAGGAGAGTAAAGAGAGGGAGTCAAAAATACAGAGAAAGGGCACTGGCAAAAAGACGTAATCAAGGAGGAGGAAAGAAATCAAAAAGGATCACTGAAGAGTGGAAACAACACACCAAGAATATGACACATTGAGGCAGAGAGAGAGATAGAGTCTCAGTAAGTCTTTTTTGGGATTCATCTAGCTTTAGATCACACAGCCGACAAACAGAGTGTGCTGTGAAGCTCAAATCCAAGACATCAATGTTTTACTTCTCCTTACCACACATTATTTACTGGGATAGTTTTGATCCTGGCTGCTACAACCAACAAACATCAGTCCACTCTTCAGCTGAACACGTCCAAATTCTTAAATCCCAGTCCAACTATCATTCTCTCCATTATCAAAGCAGGCCAGTCAAACATCTATTTACACACTAGTTATATTTAGCACCTATTCAGAGGATCAGACAGGCAAAAAAGCTTCAGGCTTCGGGAACATCACACAAGGAGAGAAAGGACTTGATGAAAAAGGACTATCTGTGAAAATCCTGCTTAAAATGACTGAGAATAGACAGTAAATATCCATCAGGATACCCATCAGGTGGGCTTGTGAAAAAGATAGATGATGCAGCATGTAGGCAGCGTAATGTCCGGAGTTTACCTGGTGGATAAATTGCATATGATGAGAAAACAAATGACTGCGGACCAAAGGGACCATAATGTGCCTTCTTCAAATAGTCGTCATTACAGCAACTCCAGAGGCACTTAGCTTTGGCAGGCAGTTAAAGTGAAGGTCACATAGACAAGAAAAAAGGCGGCGAAAATAAGACCAAATACAGAAAGAACAGAAACGGAGAGGATTAGTAAATTGTCAGACCATATTCAGCTCCTACTCCTCACCTCTAAAATAGACAACAGCCAGATTTCTAAATAAACTCTGTCTTTCTTAAGAACTGCATGAACAAAGAAGGAAAAGGCAAACATGGCAGTAATGTCAAATATTTAGCATACAATTTCTGATTTAAGAGTAGATGATAAATAAAAAAATTCTACAAGTTTCTGCAGGATGTTTACATATTTCATACATTTTTCAAAATATAATTCTTAGACTTTGATTATGCAACAGGTTCATGTTCCATGCCCCTCGAATAACTCTTTCACTATTTGAGCATGATAAATTCTGGCATTGTTAACTTGGAATATGCCCGCCGAAACAGGGAGGAAGAAACTGTCCGATTTAACATTCGGGTAATTTACTATTTTCAGGTAGTCATTCTTTGGGCAGATAAACTTGATGACCCTTGACCTGACCAACTGCAGCAATGCCAGCTCATAGCTTTGTTCAGCAATCCAAAGCGTCTAAACAAGCTCTTGTGTCTTTTAAGTATGGAAGGAAGTATGTTGTTACTTAATGACGTTAAGATGTTAATGATATGCTACGCTGTGGTGTTGGTAGGTTGATAGCTAATAAAGGCATCTTTGGTTATAGAAGCATTGAAAACATAATCCCAACTTTAAAGGAGGGGTATTATGTATTTTCCAGGCACATAGTGTCATTTTATAGCTCAATCGAGTCACTATTTTAAAGCCATTTATCTTTAGTTTCCCACAATACATTGCTAAACTATTGTATTACTTTTGTGAACCTGAATCTGGATGTATCAAGAACTACTTAGTAATTCACGTATTTCGGCTTCCTTGTAGTATAAACATGATGCGACACAGAATAATCATTTCTATTAGCTTCTCTGCAAAACAGAAAAGACAAACAGAAAATGCCATTCAAATAAAGCAGCCATCTCTTGATATGCATAAGTCTGGAAATGGCTACAACAAAATAGCTATTGACATAAACTTGGACAAAGCATAGTCAGTCAATAATTAGAAGACAAGCTGAGACAAACAAGGCAAACAAATCTTGGGACCATGTACAGTGTGGAGGATGATTCATACGGTAAGAAAAACATCTTTACCTTTCACAGTTGGATTATGCTTCTGCAATGACAGGACAAATGTACTTTTAGGCTTTTTCCACATTTTTACCATGGATGTCATATGTGTTGTTATATTCCTTGACATTTTTCAGTCTATCCTAAAACGTTGCTGCTCACCATAATATGCATAAGTCCATCACTGATGACTACTAAGATGGTGTCACCACTGTTAGGCTTTATTGTCTATTTATCTGTTGAAATAACTAAGTTACAGTTGAAGCAAATATATTTCCATTTCAAAATGGCAGTTACAATATATCAAGTCATTTTCTGCATGACCTGTTTCCAAAGTCCATACAATGCTTAAATCGTTGGAGCAAAGTGATTTCTTTGAAACTAGTGTATAAATATGTAAATCCTTCATAATAGGAGTTTGCAGTCACAGAAAATGGGGCTTCACACAGCCTCTAAGTCGAGTCCTGGTGGACCCCAGAGAGGCGGTACAGTTTATGAAATCAATGTCACAGGTTCTCATGTTAGTATATAGTCCTGCTTGAACTACAAAACAGGCTCACAGGAAGCTTTCCAGCTGGAAGTAAACCGGGCAGGCTATACTTTCAGGTAAACTGGCCTTCAGTTACAACTGTACAGTTTTAATAAATATTGAATATTGTGATAATGATACTGATTGCAATTAACTCAAGTTTTCCACAATGACTCCGACCATTCTCTTTGTTTAGCATCCAGCTGGTGAAATATATAATATCATCAAGCACTTGACATATTTAGCCAACCGAAGGAAGCATCCACATATTCCTTTGAAATGTGATATTGCAAATAGTCCTGTAATCAAATCAATTATTTGCATGATAAATTAAATCAAGCTTGATTTCCATTTGAAGTTTTTATAGTTTTTCTCTTTTCTTTCTCTCTTTTTACCAAAAACTGGATGATAAAAGTCTTCAGCCTGATTGGTTACAGAGACTTCATAATTAATTTTATTTGTTGTTTCTGTTGTTTTGTTTATTTATTTTGAATATTTAAATTATCTTCCAGTTCCAGTGTTAAATGTTTCAATTTAAAGTTTATTGATCTTTGGGAATGTGTTTCTGCAATATAATATTATTAAGCCATTACCATTGTATTACCGTACTTAAAAACAACAATATTATTGTTCATCACAATAATTTCACAATAATTTCAGCAACATTTGCTACAGTGACAGGCCTAATTCAGCACCTTGAAATTACAATGATGGTTGGGATTAAATATAATGCACAACTCTAGTTTCAGTGCTTGTTGCATCCTTCATTGCTCCAGCACGCATATTGGCAAGTTTTCAGTGTCAAATTTCTGATAACATATTCAAATTAGCAAAGGCATTGCTGTTAATAATTTTTTCTGTAAAAAACATTGTTCTTGTATCAGATTGCACTTGTTTTATTAATAATTTATGAACTTGCTTGCTGGATAGAATGAGCTTGAGGGTTGCCACTTTACACTTTGTCATAATATGGGCCTTGGGAAAAAGTAGAGTGACAATGTGAGGTGAGCTACTATCCCTGTGCAAGTGATTTAAAAGCTATCGGTTGTATAACAGTTTATGCAAAACAAGAAGTCTTACAAAAATGGCATTTAAATCAAGGCAGCACTGCAGTCACCTGTGTGACATTGCACCACAGGAGGGCCATGTTTGGTAGTGTTGATAGAAAGTTTCTTCATCCAGCCAGCTGCAACAGCCTGACAGAACCTTTTAAACTGTGGAACAGCTTCAATGAACCTTTCACATCTGTCTCCCTCATGCCTACTGCCATACAATACGTACAAACGAACCTGGTAGCTAGCCAGCTAAAAATACTAACACAATTCCTAACATAAAATCCAATCTAGGGACAAACAGCTTTTTTAGTTTGTTATACAACTGAAATGTTATTTTATAGTTCACTTTTTCCAAACTCAACCTATGCTCCAGCACAACTCTCGGCCCCAAAGTACTTCCCAGCTGGAGGGAGGCAGGCTCTGATGGAGCACAGAGAGAACAGCAGTCCAGTGGGAGCAGAAGGCCTGCTATAATTTCTGAATACCAGTCCAGCCCCATGGGGATCCATGACCTGCATCTCAGGGCCTCTGCTCTCTGCCAGCACCGCCTCAGATGATGAAGGCTGTACTACAAACAAACACAAAATAACTCAAGTATCTCAGATCATGAAGAAAGTAATTTTTTAGGGCAACCAACATCACCTAAATAATATTGACCTTCTAAAATTGATCATTCCGCCTGTCAACGCTTTATTTCATATCAACAGAAACATAAATAAGCACATCTATGGCAGGAAATTACTGTCCCACTTTCCTCACATAACAAAGTTTTGTGGCCCATCCTGTTTGGGATCAGCTGTTAACAGCAGGAAGAGCAGTCAGCAGAGACTTGGCTGCCCTCAGAAACTGATGGTGCTGAGCTCAGGGAAGGCCAATACCACAGGTTGAATAAGTAAAATAACAAATTGCTAACAGGGACAGATGCCATGTACAATTCAAACCAAATGCAAATAAAAAGGCAACATAAACAGCTACATTTTGTAGTTTGGTCACTTCATACCCAACCTGTTAGAAAAATTATCCTCCTGTTCATTTACTCATGAGTTTATTTTACAAGTTATGTTTTCATATTATTCTTTTCATATTATTCTTTTCATATTATTCTTTTTATATTATTACTCTCATATTATTCTTCTTTTTATATTTACTTAACTTCTCTTTCTTTTGTAGTATATTATTAACTTTGTTTAGGATGGTTGCTTGGAAGCTAAAAACGTTAAACATTCATGTGTTATTAGTTCCATATGTAACTGATTAGTTGTGGTCAGCCACATGCCCTTGTAAGGGCATGTCCATAGGAGGTTCCAGAATGTAAAGACGGTTGGTCAAGTCTCTGTGTGACTGTGTGAAGAAGCCCAACCTCCTTTTTCTATACAATAAAGAGAAATGCAAAGAAAGAACTGGCAGAATTGAGTCCAGACAGTGTTTGACAGCGATTCGTCGCGTCTGTTCTCAATTCTCCTATTCTGCAGAAAAGAAATTAAAAGAAACCTAATCTCTGTCTCTGGCTGATTCTTTGCAGGTTATGACAAAATAAACCTATCACAACCTCTGGATACACATTATCATAGATGTTTTGTAGCCAAATGCCAAAAGGAAATTTGGTTTGACTTTGAGAAACTGTGATTTAAATTAGCTCTCTGTGATTTACTCATAATTTGCATGGCTCTGACAACAAAATGGTAGCTTTTAGTTGTTTACATCTCATCAGAAGTCATATGTCATAAAAGTCACCTGAAAAGTGATTACAAATAGGGTGTAATATAAAAGTGTTCAGAGCAATATACAATCAAATAATCATTTTAAAAATAATCTTGATGAATGCTAAGGAGGTATTTATATTGACGAGGCAATCACATCAACCATGTGTTAGCATGATTTGTAGATTACAGCAAATCTGTTGCACATTCTAGTAATTTTGTGAACAAACGTGAAACTTTCATATAGAAAACAAAAAATTCCTTTCTATAAACATCCATAGGAGACAGTTTATTCTTTGGGTTTTGACTTTTTTACTACAATATAACCACTGTTTAGGCTTCTCTATTTTGTTGTTGTTTTCAACTGATGTTTCTGCTTTCTTTTGGTTTGAATTTTAAAAAAGTATAATAGGATAAAGAAACATAAGAATGATCATTTAAAACACATAATAGTATGGAATATTAATGAGTGGTTGGGAGAACCTAAACATGACTGAAGTATAAAGTTTTTTTTCTTCAGGCCGTTTTTTTCCCTCACTCCAGCCTTTTTTCTTCAGGCCAGAGTGCTCAGGAAAAAAGTCATGGACCTGCGACGGATGAAGCGCTGGACGACGATGCTCTACCTCTTCCTGCTGATGTTTTCTCTCATCCACTCTATTCTTCCTTTGTTAATGTCACTGAGCTTTGCCCTGCAGCCTGGCTGTGTGTGAGGAAGATTTTGTCTCTTTCCATCAATTATACCCCACCACACATTTTCTTTCACACACACACACACACACACCTCCCCCTGTTTGCAGACACCATTACATAACATCACAAGGATTTTCGGGCTAAGGAAGGTTTTCTGCGTTTTCATTTTCTTTCTCAGTATCCTGCTCCTTTTGCTTTCGTCCTCCAGACAAACAAAAGCACACCCACACCTTCCCTCTCTCCTGCCATATGCTTAACAAGCACCTCCCGTCATCCACACGACACGTACTGTTGTGTAATTCATTGGGTTCCTGATCCCTCTCTCATATCAGGTTTTTCTCCCACATGATTCAGTTTGGTGAGAATCCACTACTGCTGGCAGACTTGTTTTAAATACCACAACTGCCCCCTGTTGACTCAACAAAGAAACGCACAAGTTTAGGTTGCTGCAGAGCAATTAATCTTAGGTTGCACCTCTCGGTTTGTCTGACACGTCTTGAGAATGCAAGAGAAATATAAAAATCTATTTTAATTAAAGGTGAATGCAAGCGTTTTATGTTTTGTCAATAGTTTTACATTTTAACAAGTATAGTTTCAGTTTAACACCAAGACCCTCACTGTGCAACCCTTAATCCACAATTCAAACAATGAGGTGGCTGCCCTCTGCTGTCTGATCAATGTCACCACATTTCTTCATGCACCTACAAAGCGTTCAGACCCTGAGGAAATAATAGCATATGGGTTTATTGATCTGCAGTACATGATTTCTCTGCTGACAGAGGACAGAGAAAAAGCAATTACAGAGTGAGAGATGTTGCAGAAGCTAAGGCGTGTAATGTCAAGGTACATTACTAACCAGTTACTCAACTCAGGAAGAAATGATCTGCTGCTTATTGGAGCTAAAGTTACAGTGCCTATAAAAGGTATTCACCCACTTGGACATTTTACAATTTCATTGCTTTTACAAGTTTACAATAGTCAACAAAATGTGGCTTTTTTTGACCAAATGTACCAAAAACCCTTTGTTACACAGTGACATTTTATAGCATAATCAAATAACTGTTTTACCTTGTATTATATATCAAATATGACTTAGAAGAAATTTGACTTCATAAATTAAAGCCTTGACATTGGGCCTCTCTCTCTTTTAAAACTCTTGCTCTTTCTGAAACTCCGCCTTCAGAAAGTCATCACAGTAGTGTGATTCTGAACAGATTGTTTTTTTAATTCCTTATGTCAGAATCGATTTGCTATGAGAGTTTTTCATGTCTTCTGGATTGATAAGCATGGATGAGGTGACTGGAGGACTTTAACACACTTCAACATTTTTTACAGTATATTTTGACTTCTGATTTGCTGCCCTTACTGACCTGACATTGATCTCCAGGAGACTGAGAGTTTTGCTGGTTAGCATTCTATCAGAAGAGGTCAGAAATAGAAGACGTTTGATTAGACCCCTGACTAACAAGACTGTACCTTCTGCAAACCCAGAAGGTACAGTCTTATGCAGGACATCAGATTGTTTAAGCAAAAACAAAAAAAATGTTTGCGATTGTTAGTTGGCTTTGTTCCTGCCATTCTGGAGGAAAAGAGGCAGCATTTTCATTTTAACGTGGATAAAATTTTGCCAAAACATTCGCCCCTGTGCTGATAGCCGCGTCAGCAGTGCTCACACCTGCAAGTGAAACCGATGACGCTGAAACAACATTTACCTACTTTTTAAGTCTCAAAAGACAGACAATGGTTGACACTGGAGCATGCTAGCAGTGTGTGACCGCAGGACCAAAGAGATGCTTCTACTAACGAGGTGGGACTGTTTGTTTTCCTACAGTAAGATTCAAAGCCACAGAATCTTACTGTGATTCTCACAAGCTAGCTAGATAATCAGAAAGATGAGGAAGTTTTCATAAGTAGAGTCGAGATAAAAGTCTTTCAGGTCTTACAATTCATAATGCCTGAATTAGCTGAATGATAAGCAGTCGGATGTTCATTTATTATTCTTCCCAAGGCCCCTATGAACTTGGGAGAAGTAAATCATGTTTTTGTTAGTTCAGTTTGTTAGGTATGTTTCTTGTCAGTAAATACTTGTAAATTTAGATCAGACTGATAATAAATTCATACTCTAAGCAGTAGCTTTGGGTAATCTTTTTCTTAGACCATAGATGGTGTGTCCTCAACCCTGAGATATTTTTTCTTTAAGTGCTTTATGGCTTTGTTATTGTTGTATGCAGTGTTCTTTTCACGGAAATGAAGAATTTTTAAGTGATTAGAAACTCAATAGAAATTTCTAATCAGGTCGGAAATGATGGAAACACCCATCCGACTCCTACAATAGAAAAAGAAACAAGAGCACCAGTTATACACAATGGGCTTTTGTAGCAATATATCTGTTAACCATCAAACTGTGTCGACACACAAACAATCCTCTGAGTTGTTAGCCAAGTTTCATGTTTTATGAGAACAATTGTTTTCACCCAGTGGGGGACAAAGACTTTGGTTAAATTTAGGAAAAATTACACTTTGTAAAAACGCAGCAAGATTTTACGATTAAATGATGCAAGTCCAAAGCAAATGCTGCTTCAGAGTATTTAAACTACTAAAGCTAAAAATAGTTGAACTTTATTTTTCATCGTTGTACTCTAGACTTAAGGAAACATTATTAAGATGCATATTTCCAACCCAAATACATTAGGTCATCTCCTGAGTATACAGTTGTTGTTCTTTGACCTTGTTCCCATAATGTGTCATCCTCTACAGGACAGCATTTGCCTGGAGCAAAACAAAACATTGGAAACGATTAAACCTCAGCCAGGTTGGCCTTTATGCTCACAAACCCAAACAGTGAGGTCTAGGCTAAACCATTGTTCTTAATTACAAATTACTGCAATCATGTTTCCAAGTAATAGTGTACAATCTGTTCAAGAAGCCTAGAAAAAAGGAGAGGTTTGTTTTGGGAGCTAAATGAAGAAACTGGGAGTCATAATTCAATACAGTGTCTTGCAATCCAGTTTTTAAACAGTACCAACTCATATTGTAAGTCATCCTAGGGCATGTTACAATACAAACAGGACCAATTATATTCGATATCTACTTGTATAGAAACATATAGTCAAACCAATCCTACAATCTCTCCTCCTGCCACCAGGTGGTGACAGTGGACAATTGATTGCCTCAATTTATTGACCTGAACGTTGTAGTCTAAATTCTGACAGCATTGCTTCATTTAAGAGAGTACAGTTGTCTGGTTTACTGTAATTTTAGTAGATAGTACAACACACTTTCTTCAATTTACTTGTACACTAATCATCTTAATCAATATATATTTAAATGCAACCAGATAATTTATCAATGACACAAGTCTGCAACTCACTGAAACTGAAAATATTGCCTCAGGTACAATCATCATTAATCAGCACTGTTTAACAGTAAATTACTCCCAAGTGTGGCTAAACAATGACTGGAGGTGCTGGTGCTTTTTGTTTTAATTTATGCTTATATTTTTATAATTTTCTTGTTGTTTTTTTTATATCCAATCTGTCTTGCCATTTTCAGTTCATTTATCTGTGCTCATTTTTGGAAAGGTGTCACCACATTAATTTATTCCATTGGTATTGCTTTCTTATATTATCATTATTTCTTGGGTTTTTTTCATCTATGCATTTTGGTTTATTCTCTTGTGTACGTTTCAAGCTTTTTCCCTTAACGTTTGTACTTCTTTTTAAGAGAAGTTCAGCTTTGAGTTAGTTAGTGTCCCTCAATTCCCCTGCTTTCTTCCTGCAGCAGCTGTTGAACATCTCATCTGATTAGTTCTTCTGGTTTGATTTTCCATCTCTGCCGCAGAATCGAAGCTCCTACTTTTTCATTATTTATTGCTGGATTCTTCTGTCACACTGTCTGTACCCTACAAACTGCTCTTCTGCAATCCTCGCCATCTTTTCCTTTATGTTGACCATTAAAGAAACTCAGTTCTGCCACAGTAAGTCTCTGCACTGAGGTCGTTCACAAACCACATCATGACAATCTGAGGCAAATCTATACAAATGCTACATCTGTTATGATTTATTCTCACAACAATTACTGAATAACTGCTTTATTCAGTAATAAAGCAGCAGAATGAGAAGCAGCTGATGTACCATGTAAACGTGCCAAATATTCCAACTCATAAGATATTTCTTCTAAAACGACTCATTCAGAAAGTAAATGATATACATAATAGCCTTTATCATCGAACATTTCAAAAATAACTTCTACCCACACAAAGCAGAAAAAAATATAATCAAAGAGACTGATTTCATAATGGCACTTTCACAGTCTTAAGTGCTTTCACCTCTCCACAAGTCCATTTGTGACAAGTTCAGTAAAGATGTACTTGTCACCATGGTAACCACCAAAGGGGATGTAGAGGCACTATTTCTCCACTAGTCACTGTGTCTATTAGACAGATGCATCTGGAAAGAACCCAGAGTCTGAACATAAGGTGAGATTTGCTCTTACTGACCAGTGCTGCCATTTCTCTGTCCAGAGGATTGTTCATCACACTGGGACATTTTCATGTAAAAAATGCTGAGGAAGCATTATGAAGGCAATTATGCGGCTGAAGGAAAGAAATGGACAATTAATCTAAAGATTTTATTCGCTCCCTCAGCAGCTCTAATGAATGACATTTGCAAGCATGTTGGTGCCTTTGTGAGCAAGGTTATGTTAGCAGAAAACAAGCACCATGAAGTCAGGATTTATTAGACTAAACAATCTAAAGTCAAGAGCAATTTTTAAATTAACAGTAAATCACAATGTGTCTGTCAGTGTGTCTCAAAGTGGACAGAATCTTCACTCTGGTAAGCACATTTCACAGTGCAATGCAACATTAGATAAGATTTTTCTGATTTAAGAAAGAAAGTAAAGTTGCATTTCTAGCATAGCTGTTTTCTTTTGGAACATGTGTGATATTTTAATAACAAGTTCAAGTCACTTATACTAAATTGTATGTGATTATCAGACAAAAAACAATCAATGAGTGAGAAAGCTCTTTCAAACAACTGACTAAATGTAGTCTGTCACAGTACAGTGGACCCACCGGTTCATGGTTCAGTATTCACAGATTTAACCAATTGCGTATTTTTCTGTGGACAAATTATTCGGAAACCTCACTTTTTTGCTGATTTTATATTTTTTTTGTAAAATCATATGTAAAAAATATTCTGAAGAAAATGCAGTTTAGAAAGCTGAAATGCCTAGGCATGATGCTACCTCATATGCTATTGGCTTCTGCAAAGCATCAGGACAGCGCTTTGGTCCCCATAAGGCCCATAGGTCTTCAGAAGATTAGTCAATATGTCAGAGAAGGTCCTAAATAGTCTGCATAAACACACACACACGCACGCATGCACAAAAGAGCTTTCTGAGCATTTTAAAGAGTACCGTAAATCAATTTCCATCAGCCGTTCTCCAGAAATCACTAGAAAACACATACACTGGGCAGAAAAATAACAGAGGGATGACCTCTTATAAACATAAAAATACTTCAATTACTCATCAGTTATGCCACATGGGAACTGAAAAATTATCTTCTTGCTGTTCTTGGCACACATTTATGAGAATCTAAAATCAAACATCACCTTAAAGAGCTAGCACCTTATTTCTGCCAACATTTCAAATGTAATGCTACTTTTTAAATGGAAAAACAACACAAACCGTTCTGCTAAACACGAATATGTCTATTATGAAACCTGCAGGACAAATAATGCAGAGCTACACTGAAGTTTGTTGAGGTTATTTTCCATATGTACACAGGAAGAAGTAGGCACTAACAAGTTAAAAGCATCTAGATATGGTCACCTTATAATACGGTAACTTTCTAATATGACATTTGAGGCAATTACCTTTCATTATTTTCTGCGTTATAATTAATTTTTGCCATTAGGTTAAAAATGGCTTCTAATAAAGATTCATAATATGACTGAATTATTAACATTATGCGCTACTCTGAAAGGTTGCTCTAACAAAATATGTAAATAAGAAATGTAACAATAAATGTAGACTCGCTGTAACAAAATTTACTTTTTCTTCAAACAGATCTGTAACTACAAGTGCTATAGCTCAAGAACTGGTTCCAACATGGTTCTGCTAAAGAAATAACTCAGTTTGCTATTTCACAACTTGACAGCCATAGTAAAGCGATGTCATGACATCAGTTAAGACGTCTCTGCAAGCAAATGCGTGAGTCTCCCACTGATGGACCTGATATTTTGTTCCAGAGTTGAACTGCATAGAGACAGTTAATCCAAGTCAAAATTATAGATGGTGGCTGAAATTATAATCTGTTTGTAAAACATTCTGACCAGAAATTCTTAAATATTATCAAAGGATTTATAAATTTAGTTTTAAAAAATTCAGATCAGAAAGGAGCAGTATTATGTATTTTCCAGGCACATAGTGCCATTTTATAGCATGATCAAGTTCATAAAATGCTATACAGACCAAATATGACCCAAAAGCAATTTGACATTGTAATACGTCACCTTGAAATTCGACCTCTGTCTCTTTAAATGCTCTGGCTCTCTCTGAAACTCCATCTTCAGGAAGTCATCACAACATTTCTGCGTTATTAATTGTTTAACAATTTTTTTTTATCAGAGTTGCACCGAGATGTCGCTCCTACAATGAGCTCAGCAGATGCACAGTTCCACCAGGTGTTTGCTAATAGCTTCTGGCTAGCCTGAGGGAGCTGAGATGGTGAGTTGCAGGGGAAGGCCACTCTGTAGCTAAACTGAAGCTCCAAGGAGGAGTTGTGCCTCAAAGGCAGCGCTCAGTCCCACCAAGCATTTTGCACAGCTGAATGGTTGCCATGGAGATCAAAGAATTTCTCAAGCAAATGACAGAATCAAGGCAACACTGCAGCTATGTGTTTGATGATGGAATAACATAACAATGTTAATTTTACATAAGACTGCCCCTTTAAAAGCCTAAGAAGGTTTAAAAAGCCTTTGGTTAATTTTCTAAAGTATACATTGGTTCATGTGAAAAAAAATAACTGCTTAAAACATAAAATATAGTAAGTAACAAGCAGCAACTGAGAACACAACTCACACATGACAGGTCTAAGTTTAAGGGGGGGAAATTAAGTTATGAGCTTAATAGCATTTTATTAATACCGATAAAAGCTTTTGTGAGACTGAATGACTCGGGCTAAAACGCTAAAACCTTTAATAATAGCACTAGAAATCTTGGGGGACTTTTGGCAATTAGTAAGAAAAGTCATTAATGTATTAACCTTTTAAAGGTCAGCTATTCTATGAAATGTATGGATTCCTATGAAGAAACTGAAATCCTTATTTCTACTTGACTGGATCCGAATGATTGCACTTTTTTAAATGCTAATCATTAATAATGGCAAAGGGCTTTTGTTCTGGAACCACTGGGAATTTCAGAGGCTATTTGTTCTGCACTGCTGCTTTCGATTCACACAATGACTGGCAGGACGTTGGTTATTTCACTAAGGACAGCTAGTGAAAGGATTGTGGCCCTGGTGCACAGAGGTCCAGACTGGAACTACTCAGAGGACCGGGATGGAAAATTGCTGAAATCTGTAAAGATGTGTGTAAAAATAATGTTAATGATAGTAAATCCTTTAGTACAAATCAAATCCAGCCCTGTTAATGAAACTGGGGTTTGTGTGTGCTGCATTAACTAAATAATTACCAACATTCTCTTTAACAAAGAAACAATAACAACAGGATAAAATCATTCCTTGCTCTGTATGCAAGATAACATAGAAACAAAAAAATGTCCTGTTTCTGTCAATTAGGTGAAAAGCTAATTAGTGCAGTTCTCTCAAATTAAATTTCAGACCATGCAGTTACAAAAATGTTGGTGAGGGAGCAAGTCCTAACACAAAAAATGCAATTGCCAAAAATTATCTCTGCATGTCATAAAACAGTAGTTTGCAAGACTCATTTGCAATAATCAGACAACAGAAAAAGCAAAATACAGCCAGTTTGTTTCATCACAGCCAATGCTCATGCAGATGTTTCATAGAGGGCACATCTACACCCCTTGGAGACTCTGTCTGTTGTTGACCAGACGGTGCCCTCGGAGCTTATTACGGATTCCAGTCACACACTCACACACACAATGTGGAGGGAGGTAAGATTGCTAGTGTTCTAGCCACCAGCTAACAAGCAGCGTTGAGAAGAATGAAGTCAGTTTTTTTTTTTAAGAGGTTTTCTCCTACCTTTCAGCACCACCACCACATCCTCGGCACCAGCAGGAGCGGCTTCTCCAGCCGCAGCAGCAGCACCGCAGGCTGAGGGTTCGTCTCCCTCAAACAGCTGGTTCACCTCCCCCTGGATGTCAGAGGGGCGCCGGTCGCCGCCGCTCTTGGAGACGGTGAACCTCTGGCTCATGGTGGTTGTCGCCTGTGAGATAAACCGAGGCTCGTCTTCCCCCCGGTGCGAGGCGACAACAAAAAAAAAACAGCTTCAAAATGCCCTCTGGCGTCTTACTGTAAGGTTTTCTGTGACAGCCACTGAGTTTCCAGCTGACTGACGTGCTTTGGGAAAAAGCGGTTCTTTGTGAGATTATTAGACGTGAAATACTGAGTGGAGCATCGCATCAACCGGTGTCTGCAGGCTGCTGCTCACCTGGGTCCTAAAGCCGATCCGCGACAGAAAGAGCCACAGCAAAAATATTTCCTATAATATTTAGCTGCAATAAATGTTTGGTTATACTATTAAAAGGTAAAAGAAAAAAATGTAAACATATAAAATGTTGGATTTGGAAAGCACTAATGTCATGAGCTGGTGTCCAAACTGGCAAATTTTAACTAATGTCATTTTGACACAAAATTCAAAATGAGTTAATTGAAATTTCTTTACGTTTTACTTGCTCAACAATAACAAAGCCTTTATTAAATCTGTAGATTATTAAAGTTCCAAAACATACACAGGGCTTCACAGACAATTTCTAAATTTTGGGGGTCATCAATTGTTTTCTGTTTTGTTGGTCAAATTCTTCAACATCATTGACTTGTGGTAAGGGCCAAATAATATTATTTCAATGGCTACAACAGGCCCCGGGCCACATTTTGGACACCCCTGGTATAAATCATTCAAGATCCAAAACTTCAGAGTTTGTGCATGTTTTCCTATTTGAAAGAAACAATTTACTAATTTATTTTGGGCTTGAAGAAAACCAAAAAAAATCATCATGATGTGTGAGTTTGAGGATGGACCAAAATGCAGACAGCAGCTGGGAGCATGATGAAAACTTTCATCATGCTCCCAGCTGCTGTTTAATGAAAAACAAAGAAACTCACAAAAACAATAAATAAATCACAGGATAAAGAGCAGAACAAAATCTATAAATCCAAGAAAAACTCCACCAGAGACCACAGGGAAACAATGGGGGGAAATAACAGGACCAGCAAGAAGAGAAGAGTTTAAATACTGTGAGGGTAAATGCAGGAACAAAAGATGGGCTGATGAGCTAACGGGTTGGAGGTGTGAGGGGAGAGAGAGAAAATGGCACAAGGGGCGAGGGAGTACACAAGGGATGAGGAAATAAATCTAATACTAAATACTTAGACCTAAAAACATAAATAAACAATAAACAAATAAATAACAATGAATAAATAGAGACAAGAAATAAAAATAACTAGAAAAACTAAGAAGAATTGAACTAAAATAAAACAGAAACAACTGATCTAATCAAATAAACAAACTAAGGAATACAGAATATCAAACTAGAATTATATAATCGAAACAACCCAAGATCCTAACCAAGATTGAGTGTATTCTCAGCAATAAAAACAGCTAATAAAAAGCTTTTTTTATTGCCTCTTCATTTGAAAATATTTATAGTATTCAGCTAGATTTTATAATTAAAAGTGTAGAGTAGAGGAATGAAAAACAAGCTATAAGGAAATGATAACACTAAGTATAAAAATAAGCACCCCTACATTATTTTCTTTTTCTATCCTTATTTTCTTGTGGTAAGTTATTCAGTGTAATTTCAGTTATTCAGTGCGATGCCACACACGACCACTAGAGGGCGCCTGTGGCATTGGTGGCATAGAGAAGGTTGAGCACACAGAAGAAGAACAAACATGAAGTTAAAAGAAGCTCAACGTGTGTGCCTCATTTTTCTATCTCACAGGTCAGTAAAAATGTATTCTTATGCATATATATTGGTATTCTTTAAGAATTGAAATGGTTATTGAATCAAGAGTCAACTAGCTGTAGCTACTAGCTAAGCTAGTAGAACTAGCTGAGAAACAGCTGAAGGATTACTGAATTCACTCTGAACTTATTGTTTTATTGCACTTTTTGAAACGGTTCTCACACAATACACATTATTTTGGTGTCTTTATTTGTGAAATGCACATTTCTTTATGAGCCATTGCAAAAACTAGAAAAGCCATATTGTTTTGAAAATCTGACTAAGTAACTTATGTGTAAAGCTTAGTAAAGAGACACAGCATTAAAGAAGCACTATACCTTTTTCAGTTTTGTAGTTAGAGTGGAGATTTTGCATAAGAGATAAAATATTGTTATTCTGTTAAAACAGAATATATAATTCTAATTACTAAAATTATATATGATTTTTGGCTTACTTACGAGGTTTATTTGTAGGTTAATAATTGTTTCACTTATTTGTTTGTTTTATTATTTGCCTTTGTAAGGCAGTGGGGCCATTTTCTATAGGGAAAATGGTACAGGGAATTGACAAGTGTGCACTGCGTGGGTCTATGGTTGTTGTTGTTTTTTTCCAGAAAAGGAAGAAACAATAGAAAGGTTAATTTGTGTTTGCTGCTTGTAAAGCTGGATGAATAAACTATAAAACAGAATCTTCAGGTTTTTTAACATTGGACATCTTTTACCTGCATATCACCACTGTGCAAGCAGCAGCTTATTGATTTTTGAATGTAGGATGCTTGGTTTGACAAACAACAGAATTATCACTACACTATATCAATGTCAACATATGATGCTTACAAGGCAGAAGATACACAACTAAATGGGGCTTGTGTGCCCTCCATAGCCTATCCAATATTATACGCATGTTTGCACTGCAAACATATGTACTAAATGTTCAATTACACTTATTAACATCTTAAGTACAGCGGCACAATGTCTCGAATCATAATCATCACATCAGTGTGTACAGACGAGGAGTAAACACAAACCAAAGAAATGACCTATAACCAAGGTAAAAATACTGATCTAATAACTAGAGCAAGAAAATTAAGCTAAATTCAATGAGTAAAAGAACAAAAATAAACAGAAACCAAAAGAGACTAATGAAACGTAGGCTTAGCATAAATACAGACACACCAGAGGTACTCATTGAACTTTGAAGTAGATGTGCTACAGCAGCAGGGAACCACATTCTCATTTTTGCCCCCCTTGAGATAGTCCTGGCTCCTCCACTGCACACCATATCACATGCCTGCATATTGCTCAGTCAACAAGCAGTACAATTTTAAAAGTCAAACATTGAAAACAAAGAATATACCTGCTAACATATATAAGGAAGCATAATTTTGATTTAAAAAGCCGCAAACAGCAATATGTGTGCAGCACATTAATTTAGAAAGTGCATAGTGCATTAAAGGTATTCATTTGACTCCCTGAAAGTTGATTGTTGTGAATCCTTTTCTTGTCCTTCTGTAGAATATGGTCATAAATTGAGCCAGATACTAATGCTTTTTTAGTTTTTGCAAGAAATGTAGGTGCTGCAAGGCTCCTTGCCTGAGACAAATGTTGTGACCAGGTGATTTCATCTGAACTGTGCTGTTAACTCACTGAAAACAACCCCATGGATGATCAGTAGGGGGAGCTCACCACTGATTTTTCTGAAGGCCAGAATAATCCCCCTAGTTAGGAAAAAGTTTTATATTGTCACACTATTTGCGACGTTGCTCAGCTTTCTCTCTTTACAGCATGTCATAGTTGTCGATGAAGCTGAAATAGAGCTGAAGCCAATGAATAACACATCTATATGGACTGGATATTGTTCACTATGTGTGTAAGAGCCATCTGAAGTGCATAGAGCAGGGGTCTCAAACTCCAGTCCTCCAGTTGCTGTCCTGCAGTTTTTAGATGTGCCACAGATACAAAACACTGGAATGAAATGGCTTAATTACCTCCTCCTTGTGTAGATCAGTTCTCTGAACCTTGCTAATGACCTAATTATTCTATTCAGGTGTGGTGCAGCAGAGGCACATCTAAAAGTTGCAGAACTGCAGCCCTCGAGGACTGGAGTTTGAGACCCCTGGCATAGAGTAAAGCCCCTTCTTCAGATCTATTTGTATGGTAGGTACACACATGGGTAGGGATCAAGGTTAGGGTGCAAGGGGCATCTGATGTGCTGCAGAACTACCCTTCCAAAGCATTTTATAATAAGGGGGTCAATGCCATGGAACAGTTGTTACATTCGGCTTAAAGCAGAACTTACAAACACACACAAGGGGGATCTGTCCCAGAAATCAGGTAAGGTAGGCTACACCATTAATTTGGAAAAATAAATACATAAATACCCAAATCACTCAATAAGAAATAAGTTGATCCTTAGCAACAATGATTTATTCAACTAGAATACAATACTACAAAATAATAATAGTTATCTTAATAGATAGGTCGATAACCCCATTCCCTCAAAAAAAATAATTATGGTTACTCGGTTTAAATCAGCACAAGACCTAATTAAGTAAATGTCCAAATTTTTCCAATCCTTTTTTCAAAGAGATTATTGTCCATAAAGCAGTTCCATATCCTCGAAAAATAAACAAAGTCCGGGAAGTATTTCCCCAAAGTCCCGATCCAAAATGAAAAATCCTAGCGTCCAAACCCCTCTCCAAAAAGATACGAAAAAAGAGTGGTACCACCAAAAATCCCCAAAAAGAAAAGTACAGTCCAGATCTCACCGGGAGCGTTTCTCTTTCCCCTCGGTGGCGTCCTCTCGCACTGGTGGCGTCCACTTGCACCGGGAGCGGTTTCTTGGGTGCAAACTCCGATCCAGTTCCTAAAAAACCATCTGTGGCACGGGGCGATCTTTGATAGCTGTTTTTTGATGTCTTTCCTTTGATTTTTACTAGTTTTAAACGATCAGATAAGTCAAAACTCCCGCTGCACAGATCCCACGGTCAGCGTCTTCCTCCCCGCTTGCGCCTCTTGCCCCGACGCACACGCCCCTTTTTTAATTACTCCTTCGTTTCACACACACCTGAACATATCAGGATTTACCCGTAATCAGTTATAAACAGTGGAAAATTGAATACTTTTTAACAATGAAATCACAGCAACTGTTCTACACGACAGGTTGATATATTTACTTTTTAATGTATTTATTTAGGAACAAACAAACATAGTGGTTATGTTACACAGTGATTACTCATTCATGACACAGGGACTGTGTAATAACACAAATAATTTAATCTAATGGAGCGCCCTTGAGATGTGGTGCAACGTGTGATGAACCTCATATGCATAGAGCCAATCTTTAGCAAATTTGTGACTGTATCATGTCAAGATGGAGGGAAATAACTGAAGAATATTTCTGACAACTTGTTGAATTTATGCCAGTAATATTAAGGTACAAGGTGCTCCTAATAAAGCGGCTGTGGTGTGTTTATGGTAGTCTGAACTTCCCTAAGTTGTAGTTTCAGCACATTAAACAAAAGTATAGTTTTAAGTGCAAGCAGACTTACATAAAGATGCATAAAAAACAATTTAATGCTAGGTTGAAAAAAGTAATCCATCATTCACATTAAAACATTGTGTGTTTTTTTATAATTATTTTAGATTTCACCCAATCTTCGAAGGGACAGCAAGACCAAGACAGCAATCCATCATAGAGTAGTTAATTCAGCTCTTACCTTGAAGAGGTAAAAAAACTAATAGGGTTGTTTATCTTGTTTTTTTGTTTCTGTTTGGTAGGGCAAAATGTGTCAAAATTTGTTGCACTTCAAAGATTAATGGCCAACCTTATTCCATTAGTTATAATGGCAAGATTATTTCACATGACCAACTTTTCATTTAAAAAAACATCAATTTCTAATTATATAAATAACACATAACTGCAGCCTGATTTTAATATTTTTTATTACATTTATTCAAAGTCACAGCTGAATTATCGGGTTTTGGCATTTTAAAAGCTTAGCATATTCGATTTATATTTGGTAATTTGTCAACTCTGAGGTTATATGTGTTTTTTCAAAATAAAAAAAGCTTGGACAACTCTCTTTAAATATTCACTGACACATTTACAGTGAATTACAGTGAAATGACCAAAATGAGCATTTGCATATGTGCAAGTTTTGAAATGTGAGTTAAGATCCTTAAAAGTTGTTTATTAAGCAGAGCATTAAGCCACCTCCTCCTGCCATATCATCATTTTGCTATACATTACTATAACATGTTTGTGAAGGATAAGGACAGTAAATCAGATGATAAAATTTATTTTTTTAATGTTTGGTATTTTGAAAGATACATCCTAAATCTTATGCCAGAAACAGATTTCAAACAGTGTGTGGATTGCAGCAAGTTCTGTCATTATTTTCACATGTAAGAAAGTATATACGAGTGATTGATTCTGTTATTTTTTAAAAATTTTTATAACAGGTGCTGGTTTACCAGATACTATCCCATGCGCTCTGAGCCCATCCGAGCACAGTACGGGGATAGTACAAAACTTTATCCGTAACACATGTGAAGATCCCTGAGAACATGTTTTTGATTCTTTCTGGAAATTCTCGCTCGAATTGTGAAGAATCCATTGTAGTGTTACTGGAACTGCAGTCTGTACAAAAAGCAAAATGAAGGAATGAAAGATTAAAAGTCATTACACACGTTCCAGAGACTGTTGTATGTTATACAGATGCAAATTCACCATTTATATGGTATAAATCCATATCATTTATATATCATTCTTACAATGAGTAATGTGAGCAATAGAAAGGATGAAACCTCACCATGATCAGTGTTTAGGACTTGTGGCTTGTAGAGCTGAAGACAGTCTGCCTGTGCCTCAAACTCTTTCAGTTCTGCAGCTGTGACAGTTGGTTTCCTGCCTATTGAAGATGAAATCTGTGTTTAGATATGCTGAGTGTAAAATGAACACAATGTAAAAACAGGACATGTAATGACATTTGCTAGATGTTGGATTTGAGCCGCACCACTGGACCGACTGGGAAAATTGGTTTGCTTAAATTTTGTTCACTTGATTTAATTAAAAAGCATATCTCAGTAGCTAGTAAAAGGAAGCAGGCACAGACTGCTGGATACAGTCACATTTAGTTGGCATTTGCTTAGTTATGTTAACCTGTTTAAAAATCAATATGATACTTACTTAACATAAGCAGGAGATTGGCAGGAGAGTCGTCATCTTTCAGAATGAGGCAGTCAGCACAGCTAGTGCGAAGAAACAAACCTTTCTCATTGGTTTTGGCATCTGTTAAACACAGAATATGGTCATGTGAAATCCCTTTGGCTAATCCAGGTCAAATTATTGAAAAGTCAAGAAAAAAACATTTTCTCTGTCTTATGCAACATTTACACATACATATACAGTACATACATATAATAGAATACTTCAGCTCATCACACCTACCATTACCATCAGCTAAAGATATCCCATCCATCTCCAAGAAACTCTTTGCCGTGTTATTTGCACATTCCTCACCACTGCAAAACATTTATAAAAAAAAATCATAAGAAACTCCTGGCCAGATGAAAACATCTAGAAAACGAATCTAATTGTCTAAGATTAGATGGAGCAGTCTAATTCCATGTGCTTAATGTCTGCAAACAATGCTTTGTAAACATCTTGAAACAAGACACAAAGATTGATCCTTTTCACCAAACAAACATAGTCACTCTGACCTGACACAGTTTGCTGACATTTAAGTGGGGTCACAACATTTTTTTTGCATTAAATTTTATTATTGTGAATTTATATATCTAACAAACTGAACAAATAAATCCTCAGACTCAAAAACCAAAACTGTTTGCGTTATTCATATTACATCAAGAAATGGTAAATAAGAATGGCAAAAGGCTAGTACTAATGAAATCCAGCAAAAAAAAAAAAAAGATAATAGCAACATGAATTTTAGAAAGGTCTCCCTGTTATTTTTGCAAACAGGTTTCTGTTCAAATAAATTGTCTAATTTGAGACTTTAAACATGTTGTTTGTTGCCTTTTTAAAATTCAGAACACACGTTTTCATCAAATGCCTGTACGGTACAACTAAAGTGGGAAGTAAGGGTCAGACTGAATAAATTACCTATAAGACATAAGCCAGCTGGAAAATGCTGTTTTTTTTAAACTAGTGGAACATATTTTTATGGGATTGAAACAACATGGAATAAAAAAAAAGCCTGTGGAATGGGAGTCTCAAATCCTCACTGGGTCATGGAAGATGGCCTCTTGTATGGAGCCAGGTTCTGTTGGAGGTTTCTGTCTGTTAAAGGGGAGTTTTATTCTCTCTGCTGTCGCTACATGCATGATCGGTTTCAGTGGTTGCTGTGAAGTCAACAACACAAGTGATTCTCTGCTGTTGCTGGATGCTGGTCCAGGAGAAGTCAATGCTGAAAGTCAGTGACTCGATGCAATTTGCTGGATTTCCATAGATAGAAACGTTTTACACTACTTTGAACAGTTAATTGACCTTATTGTACTGTTTGATAAGTAGGATAATTTAGAATATAAGTATGATTTAATAGCTTTTTGGGTTTTTTTCTTGAAAGCGCCTCGACACATTTGTTGTGAATTGGTGTTAAAATAAATAAAACTGGGGATTGTGTCTCCTGGACCTGGGAACAGATTGTTCTGTTTAGTTTAAGAAGCTGTTTGATGTACAGCACTTTGTATCAGCTGTGGTTGTTTTAAAGTGCTTTATAAATAAAGTTGGTATGGTATGGTATGAATTATTTAAAAAAATCATTGGCTAATCAGGTCAAATAGAAATACAAAGACAAATACTCTGACTGTAGGTTAATTTCATGACTGTTGAACGTAAATAAGAATATTTACATCTTGACTGTTAAGTTCATGTCGTAGATGTGTGATTTGTTCGTTGAGGTAATATCAAGTTGAAAACTTGGAGACCCTAAGGTATTCAGCACTGTTACTGCCCAACAGTAAGATGAAGCCACAGCTACAAAGTACCATGTCCCTTGAACCTGAAGAAACAAAGAGAGGTCATTTTGTGTGTTTACAGTTTGTCATAAATACACAAATACAGTATTTAAAAGATTTCAGGAAATTTAAATAGCTGCATAAACTGTAAAAAGGTGAAAGACACTTGCATCCTGAAGTTGGTCTACCGGCCGCACCAACACCTCACAGGCCAGCGACGCCGGCTGGGAAACTGAGAAGAGACTCAGCAGAACGACAGCAGCACATGCAGTCTTCATGGTTTTCCTGCTGATTGCTTTCTTGATCCTTCTTATGTTGATTCTGCTGACCAGTAGTTTTTCTGCCAGATCTGTCTACCCCTTTCCAGTAACAAACACAGTCAATGTTTACTCAACAAACAACACAGCAGGTAAACACTACTCTGCACACAGTGTATTGCCAATTTATATGGCAATAGAAAACAGATGTTAGATTTTTTTTGGTTTTCTTACAGCATCAAAAACAAAATAAAATCAAACTATAATTATTTTTACATATTATACTAAGAACAATCAATCAGGTCAATGTTGGAACTTTGTGCTAAAAGTTTATTTTATTTTTTCATTTATTCAGCTGAAGATTTGCTGATTTGGTATCACTTCAACTGTTTCATAAATCAGTTAAAGTGGCTTTTGACTTTTAAATGCCATCTAAAGAGGTTTTAGTCTCTCTTTTATTCTGTAATATTCAACAATATTAATATTTTAAACTGTTGTTTGAAAGAATGTAGATATATGAACAAACCTTTGTATTGTAAAAACCCAGTGACCCAAAGGCTGAGAAAAAAAAAATGAATAGGTCTAAAATTCGTAGCACTTGAGTTGAAAAACCACTACATGTTTGTGATTAAATAGTGCTTTTATTCAGTGATAATTTAAAACAAAATCTGATTTGCATGAATTACGTAAAACAAAATTACAGTGATTAGGAAAGAGGTGGGTCTGTGGTCTTTGGACCCCCTTACATAGAGACAAAATGTCTATTTGCCTAATTTTAACCTTGATTTCTGCTGCTGCTCAGACTGTGTTATCAGACATATTGTTGATGTTTCTCCACATAAAGCCTGAAGCTGTTTCTAAGTGTTGTCTTGCATAATTTAGCTGAATGATGTTTTGGTCTCCCAAAAATTATTTGCACCCTCCCGAATTAAAAAGCAACATTTTTCAACATAACAAGATGAGAAACCAGTTACAGCAAATGTCAATAAATGAGCCACAACAAAAGGACCAGCTTTGACAAGAAAATTGCTAAAACTAAGAGAACAGCAACAACGACTCATTGTAAAGAAAAACCAGCGAAACACTTTTATTGCTAAAACATCATTACTGACTTGGAAAAATAGATTTTCCAGACAAAATGAAGTGGCCAAATTACTCTCTGGCTAAAGCATTCTAACATGAATGTTCTCATAAATAACAAAAAACAGTTTGTTACTTCAGAGTTGCTCTGACTGTCTTGTGTTTTGTTGTGTAGTGATATTTTCCAACAGGGGTCGAAGAAATAAACATGTAGGTCATCTTTTTTTTCTTTTACTTTTCAAAGATTTTGACTAAAATAACTTTGAACATTTAATCAAATAATATGCAAGCTGTTTCAGAATTTCCAAAATGTGAAAATAGATTTTCTGTTGGAAAAGCAGTATGTCTGTGCAGAACATTTTCCACACCAAATCAAATCCAGGTAATATTGACAAAACAGAGTTGCCAGTAATCCTGTGTTTACTTATTTGTTAAACTGGGTCACTGATGCACTGGCACAGTTTCAAAGTTAGGAAAAGAGTCACTCAGAGCTCAGAGTGCAGTAGAGTAAAGTTTTAGTAAACAAAAACTGAACAAAATGTGAAAACGAGCAGCTTGGTTGAGAATGTGTCCGTGATGAATGGATGAAGAGAGCTAGAGCTAACAGAAATCTGAACTCAATGCTTCGTGAGAATTTTAGAATACTTCAACTCACAACAAACCTAAAATTAACAGAAACATATTTTTATTGTGAATTCAGTTAATTACTGTGAAATCCATAACATCCATTCATCCATTTTCTTCCGCTGTATCCGGGGTCGGGTCGCTGGGGTGGCAGCTTCAGAAGGGAGGCCCAAACTTCCCAGCCACTTTGAAATCATTTTGTTATAATTAGGCCTGTCACGATAGCAAATTTTGCTCAACAATTAATTGTCTCAAAAATTATTGCGATAAACGATAATATTGTTTGAAGACCTTTTTACACTGATTTAATGGAAATGACGTAATAATGCATGCGATTTCCTGCCAAAGATAGATACACTTTATTTTCAAAAGAATATTTAACACTGGAAATGATAAACAAAATAAACAAAACAACCAAAAACAAAAATAAAATGGATTTTCAGTCTCCATTAACAAAAAACACACTAAAAACTAAACATAAAGCCAAAGTGGAAATAAATACTGCATTCAACCAAAAGAGTGCAGATTATGAAGTCTGTATATTATGTTGCCTTTCAGTAATAATTAGATTTAAATAGAGAGGATGGGCACATCGACTACCTGATGCAATAGTTCACACTACATGATTTTTTGCTGCTATTTTTCCCCTTATGACAATATTAGAACGTTGGTCTTTCTAAGATTGTGTGGTTTGTTATGGTAGATCATCGTTGCCGCTCCGATCTAAATCAGGGTTTTCCCCGACTGGGATCGTAACGCAGCCTGTTGAATGTGACAGGTAGCCAATCAGAAAGCGCTGATTCTCCTCCGAACAAAATTTCTGAGGGGAAATTAAAGAGGGGAATCCCAAACAGCTGACACGGCGCAACCGGAAGTCCAGCGGACATTGGAGATGATATGTGGAAACAACATTAATGTTTATTCAACATGCAAAGAATATAGAAATGACAAGGGGAGGAGCTGGAGCGAAATTGCTACAGCAGTTGATAAACCCGGTAACTTTTCAGCTGTTCTTTCAGCTGTTAACGTGACGTAAATAGGTTATAGTGATTTTCATTCAGTCAGGACTTTATGCTGAAACTAGCCACATGCATTGCAGGTAGATTGTAGTAAAGCATTGATTAATGCCTGGTTTTAAAATTAGTTCACTGGACTTGTAGCCATTATTTTGTGCCCGTTGTTGGACACCACATGGCAAGACCGAACCGATCGAACCGTTATACCTAGGATTTCTGTCGGGTAACATGTGGTCTGTCAGGTTTTGAAAATGGTCCGACAATCGGCCGACAGCTCGTGTGTGCTGGGCATTACAGTAAGTAAAATGAGGAAGGGAGGAGTCAGTGGAGAGCACTGGAGTTGAGCCTTTTTTCATTCGGTGTCATCAACAGAAAGAGAAAAAGGCCGGAAGAGACGATATTGCCAATAATTAAAATGACGTCGATAGTTTTAATTTATCGTACGATTAATTGATTTACCGTTTATCGAGACAGGCCTAATTACAAGTATTTGCAACAAATCATCTTCAACTAACACTAGCTGTGCATGTTAGTCCCTTTTAACAAGCTACAAGCAGTAGCTGAATTTACATTGACCATAAATTGCAAAATTTGATGTTTCAAAAATAAATTTTCTTAATGGAAACACGGCAAATTCTCATTTTTCAAAGAAAAGCTTTAACGTTAGGATGAGATGTTTAGATATTGTTAACCAATATCAATGCAATTAGTTTATTTTGCTAAATTTCAATGGATGTATTTTTTTCTTATCACAGAAGTCACTTGATTAACAACTGAATGTTGCCACACAATAAGTATTTTTTAATGATTTATTGTTTGAACAAACTTATTCATGTGTGCTTTTAATAGCACTTCTAATAGAAACACACATTGCAAAAATGTTTTTGTTTTTTTCCTACATTAGGGGACTATTGATGAAGTTTTGCACACATTTAAAATGGAAACACAGCTAGTGTGTTACTGGGTAGACTAGACACTTTATTTTAAGCAATTGCACATTGTTGATGAGATTACTGAACCATTTTGATTTCTTGTTGTGGCTTATTTCCACAAACACCCTTAAGTGTAGTGGAGGCAGTGGTGGGCCGTCAGGGCCTGCAAGGCCTTCTCTGCTGGCCTAAAAATATCTGAATCACAGACTGATGTTAATTATATTTTGTCCATGAATATGTATTAAATAATTCCAAATGGTCTGTCCGCTTTCTTTCATTGCTAGCCCCCTGGTTGCGCTGCTTCCAGACGTGTATTTTCATATTTAAGCATTTAGCCAATCACATTTCAGCCACTATTTGTTGCCAGGGTCAAAGAAATCTGCCTGGGGCCTTCACAATCAGTTCCGCGGGCCCTGTAGCATAAAATAAATGTCGATCAAACTGTTGCTTCAACCAATCAGATTGTGAGTTGGCGACACCAAGGCCCTCTAGCAGGCGTACGGAAACGTCAGCGTATTCACACGCTCTGATTGGACAGTCGAAGAGTGTACTAGCCAGAGCTAGCAAGCTGCATCTGTAGCGAGCTGCACAAGCAAAGATATTGTTGTGTTGATTTAATAGCTGTTTTTCAACCCACAATGGGTGAAGGAGGAGAAGAAATGGATTTGGTTGGAGATTTACTGTCAAAGACATTTTCAAGACGGACTTTTCAAGAAAAGCTGGACATTGTTAAGCAACGTCGGGCAACTCCGAAGCTAGCAAGCCTGTCACAACCCGGAAAAGGATTTGTCCGCCACTTTCAGTCTACTAACTAAAACTTATGCCAGAAATAGGACAGGGCAGGCTCGACTTTCAGCATTAGCTTCGATGACGATAGAAAAAGACTTCTTCATGGAACTGAAACGCAAGGATAATCTGCACAACAGAGTAATTGAAATCTTGCTGAGGAAAGAAAGGAGGATGGATTTTGTGTACAAATAATCAGGATTTTTGGTGAGTAAAATGTTGCTATATTCCTAAATAATATTGCAATTTTATCAGGTTATTTTTGATGCTTTTTTTATGTGTGTCGCAGCTGTAGAAGTTTTATAGCCATAAAATAGTTATTGAGGGTTGGATTGATTCAGACGGAGCACTACTGAAGGCCTAGGTGTGAAATGCACGGCCCGCCACTGAGTGGAGGTTGATAATATTTCAATGTACATAAGTCAGAGGAAAAGAGGAAACCTGAATAGCAGTGAATGCATTTCACAACTTGTTTCTATTTGCAGTTCCCAGCTTGTGGTTTTACCCTTACCAGCACAAGCATTTTAGCAGTCATTTGACAGCTCATCCTTAACAAGAAATTGTTCTCAAACAAAATTGATCGGGGATGAATTGATTTGTGATCACAGTTCCATTCATCCATTGCTTATATTGCCTATATCCAGTTGTTATTGAGCAAGAACATTTAACAGATTGCCAGTCTGTTACGGAGCAACACAGAGACACACAAAAAAACAACCATGCATACACTCACACTTGCAGGCAGGTAATCCGGTGTCTAAATTACTAACTTTATTAGATTACCTCATGTCTTGAACTAACACTAACTATGCATGTTAGTGTGTAACATGCAGTTATACACTAACATGCATAGTTATACACATGCATAACGGTGTTTGCATGTGTATGCACACTTAGTTATGCATGTGAGCATAACTATGTGTGCATAACAATGCATGCATTCTAAGATGCATATTCTAACATGTTAGTTTATGCACCAACATGTTATCCACCAACATGTTAGATCCACCAACAAGAGAACCCAGAAATAACCCCTGCATGTAAGAAAACATGCCACACTTGTTCACCTAAATTATATTTAACTATAGCTGAATTTATTATATTCATTGTTCCATCTGTGCATAATTTGCTTGGCAAAAAAGAATTCTCCTTCTCAGGTTTTTGGTTACAATTGGGGAATTTAAAAGTTTGATAAAGGGATTTGAAACTATGTGTATATTTATCAGTGGAAGCCCTTCTTTCATGCATATGGTGTTGATTTTCGTTTTAGTGAATTGTACTGTTATTGTTTTCATGTTATTGTTGTTGATGTGTTTAACAGGTGTCTTCCTAATGAGACCATGAGTCTCAAGAGATTTTCCTGTATAAATAAATTATGAATAATAGAAAATATTATAATTTAATTATAATATAATTATTACTTATAATTACATATATTATATATAATAGAGTCATGTTGACCTTTATCAAGGATGTGGTAAAAGTGCCTCTTTCCTCTAATCTCTTTCAGTTTCTGTGAAGCAGGGCAGTAACCAATGCTATTTCTGAATGGTCTAAATATACTACTGCAGTTTTGAATCATGGACCTCAAAGCTTAAAAAAAAGCCTGAACAACATCATGAATTCACTCATTTTTACCCTGAGAGTTATTGCTGACAGTCAGCACCATGAACACTGGAGAAGACATTTATACCGTGTTGGAAGTCCTCATCGCCGTCTGCTGCTGTCTGGGAAACATGTTGGTTGTCTTTGCTTTGTGGAAAACTAAAGGCATCCAACAACCCACCTTCTGCCTTATTGTGTCTCTGGCTGTGGCTGACTTTCTGGTGGGATTTGTTGCCATACCAATGGCTGTGCTGGTGGATGGAGTTCTGGAGACTTCTTTCCACACATGCCTCTTCATCAGCTGTGTACTCATCCTCCTGACATTAGTTTCAATCCTGTGTCTGATGGCTATTGCTATTGATCGTTTCCTGCGGGTTTATATCCCTCTGAGGTAAGGATTATCTTACTTTTAATTGTGCAGATTTAGACTTATTGGAGTTCTTTTATTTTATAAACTACTTACAACATGTTTTTGAAATTTCAAGCAAAAATTTGCAGAAAATGAGAAATGGTCAAAATAATAAAAAAGACGTAGTGCTTTCAGACCTCAAATAAGGCAAAGAAAACAAATTAATATTCATTTAGAGACAACAATACTGATGTTTTAACTCAGAAAGAGCTCAGAAATCAACATTTGGTTGAAAAACCTTGAGGTTTTCATTGGGGTTCAGCGCAGCAGTCTCTTAACATTTTCCAGAGCTTGTAAATATAAAAACCAGGATTATGTTAAGCATTTGTATATAATTTTAACCATAGTCATTTAAGAGACATCAGAAAAACGAAAGTTAAATGGATTAAAGTCTTAATGTTGTTTCACCAGTTCACTAAAGAAAAAAAACTTTGGATAAGTCATATATCAGTATAAGTTTAATTTCCTTGACTTTGCGTAAAATTTTGACTGGCACTTTATATCTTTCTTTACAGATACAAACGGACTGTAACCTGGAAACATTCCTATTCTGTGGCAGCTGTATGCTGGCTTGTTGCAATACCACTGAGTTTTACTCCAATGTTTGGATGGCATAAAGACCCTCCTGACTCTGTTAATTCTACAGTTGTTTGCCGGTTCATAGGAGTGATTCCCATGTCCTACTTGGTTTACTTTAGTTTTTTTCTCTGCAACCTGACGCCTCTGTTAGTGATGATTGTTTTGTACAGCTATATATTCTGTTTCATTCATGGAAGACTGAAAGAAAAACCAGGTAACGGTGCTCAAAATCAGTCACACACATACCTGCGGAAAGAAAAACAGCTTGCATCGTCTCTGTCTCTGGTCTTGACTCTTTTTGTAGTCTGCTGGCTCCCTATTCACAGTATGAACATCGTCGTTTACTTTCATGGACCAGATACTGTACCATACATAGCTTTCTATGTTGGCATTCTGCTTTCACATGCTAATTCAGCTGTCAACCCTGTAGTGTATGCATTTAAAATAAAAAAGATCAAGACAGCTTATGTGAAGATTTGGAGACAGTTTGTTCTGCGTTCAGCAGAAAATCAAGGCCCTCCGTCGAGCCAGACAACAGAAAACGCCAGCAGTAACATGAGAAGTGGTGAAAACGACACAACGCTGTTCTAACTTTTTCAGTCTTGCTTTGTGATGCATGTCACTGAAATATGGATTTTATGTCAAGACTTGAAAGAGCTGTATAGGTTGCATAGAATCGTAGAAAAACTGCAGCTTTTGTTGTTGCTTTATGTTTTCATTTTCTTCATTTTTGTGCATTGGGTGATCTTTGCTAAGTTGTGTAAATAGCTTGGTGGTTTTTCTCGTAGTTCTGACTATTTCCAATTTATTTGAAACAGGACAAGGAAACAATGTCAGATTTAAATAGTCATTGCTATTTTTTAGAGCAAGGCTGATAAATCAACCTATGATGGTATTAATTTCTTCCTAATTGTCATGTTTTCATAAAATGTTTGTTTTTCAAAAGGAACTACTGTTTGTCTTTCTTTCTGACAGTGTATTTGCATCAACATTATGGAAATGATGTTGGGATTTGTTTTTTGTAGAAAGGGGTGAACGACTTTCACTGATGCTTTCACTGATGCATTTATACAGTGAGTGGAGAGACAGCAGGATTTGTAACACATGCTGGACTTTTCTGAAAAGCAATATACAGTTTATAATCTTCAGAAGATAGAAGGATCTAATGTGACTCTGAGTTGTGTGTTATAATACATGCAGGAATTTGCATAATTATATACTTGTTAATTTAGCTACAGATATGACGCTTAGCCTTTTTGGACGAAGTGAGAATATATTTGCAAATCACAACACGACTACCGATGGAAATAATTGGCAAGATTGATTTCAGATAGGACAACAGACACAGAGTATTTAAAGGTGTAAGAGGAGGAGTCAAAGTTAACCACTTGTTTTGCATTCTGTAGTTATCATTTATCAAGCAAACACACAATTAACAGTACCTGTACAAAATACTGGAAATATTGACTGTTCCAGAATATTGAATGTTCATTGATTTTAAATATTCGATGTTCAAAATCAATGCAACAAGTGTGTATGGAAGTCTAAACCTCAGGTTCTGCCACAAGCAGGGGTCCAGATCATAGCATCATGTTACATGAGCTGTAATGTTGATCTTGTCTATGGAAGTTTTTAAACTTCCTCTCAGCTTCCCTGTCGATACTCAACTCAAATTAACTCAATTCAACAATACTTTATTAAGCCCCAAATTAAATATTGTTAAATATTGTTTTAACCCATAGCTTAGTCTTTTTTTTGTTTTGTTTTTTTCAGACTTGTCATTGATGCTAATGGTTTTGGGCAGGAAAATATCCTGTAGCAGTCAGTTTCACAGCAGATCTGTAAAAATCTCCACATTTCAGTTTTGTGTTCTGGACTTGTTTGTGCCTTATGGCCCCTTATTCCCTGACATTGGACAAAATAGAATTGTTAAGTGGATTGTATCATTATTGTTATCATGTTATTGTTGTTAATCTATACAAGTCTCTTCCAAATGAGATAACGAGTCACAAGATGTTCCTGTAAAAATAAATGATAATAGAAATATCTAATAATTTAGATTTTTAATTGCAGTTTTTTTTTTACAGTTTAAAAAATAGCATTAGCAAAAGCCAATGGTATTTTGGAATATGGTAATAATCCAAATATACTGCTTTAGTTTCAAATTATAGATCTGAAACTAAAAGGCTGAGACCTTCCTCAAAGCTTCAAAAAGGCCTGAAAACCATCATGGCTGTTGCTGTTGATCGTTTAAAACAGCTACCAAGCTGCCTTCAACTATCAAGCTTTCCACTGAAATGTAATGTTTTTGCTTGTTTTTTCTCATGCTCCTTTTATTCATATAAAGCACTTTGAATTACCCTGTTGCAGGAAATGTGCCATGCTAATAAATGAGCCTGCCCTACCTAGACTCCACAGTAATGTAGCGAGATTATCAGGATTTTGCTGAAAGCAGAACAAGTCAAGCATCATAGAAGAACTGGAGAAAGAGCAGAGTTGTTAATAATTTACAACTGCATTTCTAAAGCAAGATGTTGCCATTTTCTTTTATTTGCATTCAAACTGGAAACATTTAAATAAAAGTTGTAGTTGAAGTCATCGTCTGCAGTCACTTAATGTGCATACAAATGCTTTTCTCTAAGTAATTATAACAGGAATGTAAGAAAGTAACATATCAACCAAACACTTGAGTATGCTTTGGTGAGTACTCCTCACTCGTTCAAACACTCGAAGCAAGAAGGTGCCAGACTGATCTTCAGTGATATCGTCAATAACTTGGCAGTTCTCATAGTCTGAATTGGGAAAGAAAAGGAGTATTAATGATCAGAAATAAACACATTGCTATAATGCATACAGTTGTTCCTGGGGTAGGAGTCTCACCTTGGTCTGCATTTAAGATCTGTGGTTTGGAAAAGTCAAGACACTGGACCTGCATCTCAAATTCCTTCAGTTCCTCTTCAGTGACAGTTGTTCTCCTACCTGGTGAAAATGTGGCATAACAGAAAAAAGGTGCAATCTGTTTAACCAGTATCCTGTTTTGGAAAAGTTGTCACTCAAAAAAATTGCAGTTTTACACAATAATGTAGCAAAACTTGTACAAAGTGGTGACAAATTAGAAAAGAAACTGACAAAAATTGATTCATGCTCATCAAGGTTGCTGGAATATTTTTGTGATTTGAGCAAAAAAAAAAAAAATAGGACGAATGAAAAAGAATTGTCTTAAAGAAAGGGTATTATATATTTTCCAGGCACATTGTGCCATTTTATACCACATTCAAGTTTCTATGTTACGTGTAGTTGTTATATATTAAAAACAAACTAATTTGACTTCACATCTTAGCAGTATTTGACACCTTGAAATTGGCCTCTGCAGAGGCCAAACCAATTTCAGTTGTATGTCATTTTGACTGACAGCGTCAAAAATATGCCGTCAGTCAACAATCTAAAATTTTATCTGTCCATTTTTAAGTGTTATTGACATAGGCTATTATGATGCCTTTGATTTCTATATTTATTTAACTAATATTACTTTAATACTCTATGCTTGGAGTTGAAAGTCTGCACCTAATATAGCGAGGAGAGTGAATTGTAATTTTTCAAAGTGATGGACAAGTTTCAGATTTTCCTGTCAATTTAAACAAATACCAGTCAAATACAGAAAATATTCAGTTAAGGTGACCGCTGGGTCTCTGTCTCTTTAAGAACCTCATCACAACTATTTTTCTCCTGAGGCATCTTGGTTTCTCCATACAGCTGCCATAGCAGACTCAAGCATACAGAAATGAGTGAAAGCAACTCTCTGGGAATGTGTTTGATGAGGAGTTTACGTTATAACATTATATAAACCTACAAAAAAATTTGATTTTGCATAACATCCCATCTTTAAGTTTAACATTTAGAGTAAATAACCCTAAAATTCCTATAATTAGGCATATTTGTGAATTTGAAGCTTAGAATTTATTATTTAAATATTCTTCAGACTGGAGCCCTATTTATTTAGGATTAGGGGACACATTTTACTACTGAACCATCTACTGTTGAATTTCAGAGATCTTGTCCTGCGCAAGAAACCAAGTTATATCAGCAAACATCATGTGTCACCAGATTTCTCCCATAACATGGGCAAGAGGTTCACCTAAGTTCTCACCAATTTGTGAAGTTATTTAGTGCAACAGAATTTACATGTAAAGTTCTAACATTTTAGGTTAAATAAGTTTGTTATCCTTACTGAGTAATGAAACAGTGCTCAAAGTATCGTTGGACTTTAAGACGATGCAGTCAGAGCAGCTGGTTTGCAGCAGGACATCTGGCTCACCAACTGGAGAATCTGTTGAGAACAGTGTGAGGGATTGTAATGGATTTTAAATTAAACTTCATCATTTTAAATCTAAAGTTGCATAAAAGTAAACAAAACATACTGAATCACCATACAAAATTTAAAGGGTATCAGGTGATTGGAAACCTTGTGTTTAATGTGAAAATACAACCATTTCTGATATGTACTAATGTTTGCTTGTCTTTTTTTCTATTCTATGTTATTTGAAATATCACTATGGCAAATGTGACAGAGTTTGGAAACTGATACAGCAGCTTCTTACTTTCACTGTTGACTTCAAAGAGTTTGTTGTTGTTTTGAAAAAAATCTTCTGTTTCATTCACGCAGAAGCCATGCCTGGAGATGATTTATTTTAACATTTAACAAAAATGCATAAATTAAGCATTTTACTTAAAAATGCAAGACAAAATAATGATTACTCACATTTTAGCCTTAACCGTAGCAGCATAGTGGTGTGGCGTGCCCTTATAAGTAACGTCTACAGCAAGACTTGGCCAAAACATGTTGTTAATTAGCAATGCTGGCAAGCAGACCTCTGTTGATACAGCTATGTAGTGCCACCTCCCAGGCAACTTAAACAGAAGAACATAGACGTTTGTGAAAAACATTCTAAATTCGTAAGAAAAATGTGTTACTCTGTATTTTTTTTATTTATCAGAAAAAATAAATCATTTGAAAAATGCAATTTCACTTACATCTGGACGTTTCTCGACTGGCTTTGCCAGTTTATCACAGGTCAGAGGTGCAGGCTGACCCACTGAGACAAAACTCAGCACAACAGCAACCCAAAGAGTCTTCATTATGGATCTTCAACAAGCTCTTCCCACACTCCACTCAGGTCTGCTTTTTAAAGTTGCTACTGACCAATTATTGTTCTGGTACCTCCAACCGCCCCTCTGTCAGTGACAAAGGCCCGATTTTACCCTTCCCGGTCTTCGTGTTTGCTGATCAAATACTCATTTGGTCTGTTTGTAAAGTCAATGACACTGCTACCAGAAACACTTCTCTAATGTTTCTTTAAGGTTTTCACAATTCTTCAATATATAAATCTTTCGGACACATCGCTTCAACCTGGTCTCAATTGAACTAAATTTTATGTTTGCCACAGGATTTGCAATTGGGGTTAGAGAAATCCAGATGTTGTGGAGGGCTTTGCTGCATGGAATAGCTTCAGTAGAAATCTTTCTGTTGATCTACCATTTTTGAAAACATTTTTCTAATGTCATTTATATTCTTACAGGTTGAATAACTGCTAAACACTGTAACTATTTGCACTGTTAAATAAAAGCTTAATAAAATCATGTTATTTTTTGTCACATAAAAATATACTCTGAAAATGTACACATACATAGAGTATATTCTACCACCAACATGAGCCAAAAACATGCCACCACTATGGCTCTAGCTGGGAGCAGTGAACTCTAGATTGACTCTGTTCACCAGTGGTTCAGGGTTATTGATCTATGTGACCATGTGCTCTAAAAATACAAGGGTAAATTAAGAAAAAAAATAATAAATATTTTCTCATGACATCCAAATTCTCTATATCGATGTTTTCCAACCCTAGTCCTTGAGGCACAGTGGCCTGCAAGTGTTTGTTGTTTCCCTTCCTCAAGCACACATGATCTCAGTTGATGACTGAACAACAGGCTTTTGCTGAACTGCAGTCATCTGAATCAGGCGTCTTAAATTAGGAAAACTTCTCAAACATGCAAGGCAGTGTGCCTTGACGACGACAGTCTGGAAACGCTGCTCTATACGAACGGAAGTAAATTTGATATCTTTTAACTTTCCAGACAAACTGGAATTTATTGCACTATGTTGCTCAAAAATTTATTTTTATCAGAAAATCATTTTACTCAGAAAATTATTTCTGAGTGAAATTTATTTCCACTCTTAGTGAAAACAATGTGCTTCATTCTGCTTTCTACAGAATGGAAAAATATTTAAAATCATTAACTCTATTGGTCCTAAATTCAGTGTGAATTTGAATGGTGTGTTTTTTGCATACTGAAATTTTGAATAAATAATACTTATTTCTGTAAGTGCTTGGTAGATATGTGGAGCTTCTGCCCCGCGGCCACGTTGGTCGTTTATCCACCTGTGGTAGCAGTGCCAGTGCCTTCTTCAAGCTGCACTCACAGATACACATTTAACATAAATGTATATGTTTATGTTAAACATAAACATACACATTTATGTGTATGTTTAACCCTTTAACTTTAGGGTTAAAGTTATTTAACCCTAACTTTTAAGATTCATGTAATTTTATAACATGACAAACTTCCATTTACTTTTATAGATAATTTTAATGCAACCTATCAAATAAACTTTACATGATTCATGTTCATCAGTGTAATTATCCTGTGTTTTAATTGCATAATCCTTAGGTTTATGTATTTTGTATTATTAAAGTATAGTTATATTAAATTAATAATAACGAGTGTATTTATTTCAAATACATAAAGTGTATTGTTTGAATTGCATAATAATCAAGTTACCTATGCAACTTAAAAAGCATATGTTTCTATGATTTACGTGTCATTTATGTGATAAAACAAGTTAATCACATTAATGCAACGTCTTTCCTTTCAGTCAGTTGTTATGGTAAATGGACTGAACTTAAATAATGCTTTACCACTAGAATCACATTCACCCATTTGCACACACATTTATACACTGATACGTAGATCAGTAGGAAATTTGGGGATATGTGCCTTGCCCAGAGGCACATCTACATGTGGCAGAAGGAAACTGGAATCGAACCTTCTTATCACAAGTGGACTACTCTAGCCACAGGGCCACAGCCGCATATCCATCACATGGACCTGAGTGCTGGGGAAAGTGCATCCTCTTCTTCTTTTACCGTCATAAGACAGGTGGCAGCCAACTTAAAGGGACTTTACTGCCTGCCACCTCCTGGTGCAGGACATTGTGTCTGATTCCTTTTTTCACTACTCATAACTTCAACGAAAACCAAACACATAAAATTTCAATACCAGAATCTTGTTTGTTTAACAACTTTAATTATCTAAACTTTGTAAGTATATATTAACTAATTACATTCAATGCATTAATTTAAAGGCATATACGTATGTATACAATATGAGTTTTTAAATAAAATCAAACAGATGTAAATGCATAAAACTTAACTCTGCCATGAATCATTTCTGTGAGCCTGCAGCAGTCTGTGATTTATTCATTGACCTCCTCCTTTACCAAGATATTTTAACATTTTAGATCTTTAAATCTCAGTTTACTATCGATATTACAGAGTTACACTCCTGATATTCAAGCTATAATTTCAGGTGAGTAGAGGTGGATTTAAAAGGAAAAACAATTTCCCTTCTCGTTTCTGCTGCTTAGTCAAATACCAAAGTCAAATACAGACTTTGGTCAGAGTACATAAGCGGCAGTATGTGTCCTGTTCATTTAGCTAAATGTTTAAAGTTTAACTATGAACCCAGAAGGTTTGTCGGTCTGATTACAGAGTTGTTATTTGATAAACTGAAAAAACCGAGGAAGTTTGCGTAGAGTACAGTAAGGGTCCGAGAAGTATTTTTGTGGTGAGTTTAACAAACCAAACAATGTGTAAATTCCAAACAGGCGTATAACTTAGGTTTGCTCGTACTTGCATTCATATTTAAGAAATTATGGTGAAGGGGAAAAAACTGTTCTTCATGCTGTTTGTGATTTTTATGCAGCCTGGCTCCATAGATTTTGGGCTTCCTTCATAATGGAGTGCTTAGATTTATCATAGGTAGCAAACACTTCAGTTACCATTGCACCTAAAATTTTTTAGTTAAATGGTTTTCTCTGCACACTCTTAGACTTTTACATTGTTACACCATCACTTATGAATCCATCCTCTATATGGTTCTTTCATACTTGTCATGTTACATTATACGCATAAAACAAGCATGAGCCTTCTCTCTCAGGAATTTATCACGTTCATTGTTCCATCAGTGCATAATAAGCTTGGCTGTCTGGGAAACATGTTGGTTGTTTATGCTTTGGGAAAAACTAAAGGCATCCAAACACCCACCTTCTGCCTTATTGTGTCTCTGGCTGTCGCTGACTTTTAAAACAAATTTGCATAAAAATTTGGATATTAAACACATTTTCTTTTACCTTCAAGCAAAATAATTTGTTTTAGGTGAATAAAAAGAAAGAAGGCAATAATGTATGAGACTTCAGAAAGTCAAATGCATCAGAAAATATATATATATATATATATATATATATATATATATATATATATATATATATATATATAATTTTATAAATCTAATCCACCCAAAAATCCCTCATTTCTACTGGAGCAAGTTGCCTCAACGAGCAAGAAATGTCAGATAGGTACAGTCAATAAAACCTTTATTAAAATTTATTTTATCATGGCAACCAATATAATACTTAGTTTTTAACCCTCCTGTTATTTTCCGGGTCAAATTGACCCGTTATAAAGTTTAATTATTTTTTTTTTAATAGTGGAAGTATTTTTTTTGCATGAAACTTTTTCTATTTGTCTTAATAGATGCACTCGACATATAAATTGAAAATTTATTCATTTTACACATTTGCACCACCCCCTGGGTCTACTTTTTACATGGATACTGTTCAGGTCAATTTGACCCGGCAGTCAAGTTAAAGTGCAAAATAAGATTAAAAAATGTCCAATTCTATATGTTTCCTTGCAGCTATGAACCATATTTCACCACACATACAAACACAACACACCACACACATACATGCACACCCCCACGCACTTTCTCACTATTCTCTTTACTTCACTAGGAAACTGCGAGAAAGCAGGTGCTCATAGACTTTTTGACGGGAGTCGTTTCTGTTCCCGTGGACAAACTCCACCCACACTGAGTGACACTCAGCAGAAGTGGAGGAAAACATAAATACTCTCTGCATGACTGAATTATCTTGATTTTAATCAGTGGGTCAATTGGACCCTGAACAGTATGTGTGTCTCAAGTTCAATTATAAAGATCAGCCATTGAAAAAAAAAGAAAGTGTAATATACATTTTTTTACCAAAGATCAGTTTTAAGGAAATTATTGTTTTTTTGTGTCTAGGTTTTTTTCAGTGGACATAAAAAAAATGTAAATTCCATTTTTTATGTCCAAATGAGTAAATGAGTAGGTTGTCGTAATTGATCCCTAATTTCTGAGAAATAAAAAAACATCATTGCACAAATATTGATTGAAATGGTTAGTATAGGAGTTAATAATAAGATACAAAAATGTTTTGGAAGGTTTTTTTTTCTGACACTATTGCATGACTTAACACTCCTCGGGTCAAATTGACCCACGAACATTCAGTGTTGTATAAAGTACTGAAATCTCAGAGTCAAGTAAAAGTACAAGTACCTCTCCAAAATATGACTTTGGTAAAAGTCCAAGTCACTGACTGAAATGTTACTTGAGTTAAAGTCTTAAAGTATCTGAAACTTCTTGTACTTAAGTATGGAAATTACTGTAAAAATGGATGTACTCAAGTAATGTAATGAAAAGTACAAGTAAAAAGTAAAACAAAGTAAATGCAGTTTGAATGACATTTTTTATATTTTGGTAAACTTGTCAAATACACTTAAAATAATGTACACAACCAAGATTAAACCTGCTAATAGATATACCTGCAGGCATCATTTAGTTAAGAAAATTAGGTGCTTTACCTATAGCACAAGGACAGAAAATACAAAGTTTTTGTAAGCCTTAAGTTTTCCCTTCAAGTAAGGTCAGTGCTGAAAATGAGAAAAACAAATAGTACAGAAAATGCGGCAAACATGAAGAAAAAGAGCTGTTACGATTACTCTACTTCACAAATCAGTGAATCAGTCAGTAGGTGGTGCACACAACTGGTCATTATGCAAAAGAAAAAAACCCCAGAAAACTTTGGAGGGGGGGTGGGAGGGTGCGGGGGAGTGCTGCCCGCACTGACGCGGCTCAGGGATTACGTGACACGCAGCGCAGTGCCCTACAATGCACTGTAAGCTATGTAATGTGTTTTGAGGCAATTGACCAAAATCCCGGACAATTTTTAAATTCCCCCCGGACATCTTTTTAGGTCTGAAAAGTAGGACATGTCCGGGAAAAAGAGGACGTCTGGTCACCCTATCACCAGCTGGTGGTTCCCCTGGAGCCGTGTCCGACGTAGTTGCAGTCGTTGTGGTCTCCGTCTCCTCCTCCATGTGACTGCTGCTGACTGCAGACTTGCTTTGTGTTTAATGGGAGAAGCGAAACAGGTGTATCCTATTGGAGGTGGTGAACAAGCCCAGGCAAGTAGGCTACCGACTTTGTTCGGTAGCCTACTTGCTACTTGCTAATCAGTAGGTGGGGTCAAAACACTTTGTTTCTCTCTCTCGCTTTTTTGTAACGAGTAACTAAACCACACATTGAAAATGTATCGGAGTAAAAGTACGCAATTAAGTTCGGAAATACAGTGAAGTAAAAGTGAAAGTCATCAAAAAATTTTCATACTCGAGGAAAGTATGAAGTACTCCAAAATATACTTAAGTAAAGTAGTGAAGTATTTTTACTTCGTTACTATACAACACTGCGAACATTATTACTGTACCTGAAAAAAGAAACTTAACAGGATGGTTAAATGACTGACAGATAAGTTGAGAAAGCGGTCCAAATGTAAGTTATTACCCCGGGCCGCTTTGATCACTTATCTGCAACAGTTTGTGATTTATTCATTGACCTCCTCCTTTACTGACATATCTTAACATTTTACGGCTTTAAAACTCAGTTTACTACCGATGTCACAGAGTTGCGCCCCTGATAGACAAGCTATAACTTCAGGTGAGTAGAGTTGGATTTAAAAGGAAAAACAAACAGTGTTCTCGTTTCTGCCGCTTGTGTACTCTGACCAAAGTCAAATACAGGATAGCAGTGTGCGTCCTGTTCATTAAACTGCAAAAGTTTAAAGTTTAACTTAACCTAAATATAAGTTCAAACGGTGTTTGCCAGGGTTGTTGTCTTAAGGGTTCGTCGGTCGAGTTGTTATTCGATAAACTGAACAAACCGAGGAAGTTTGCGTAGAGTACAGTAAGGGTCCGAGAAGTATTTTGTTGTGGTGAGTTTAACATAACCGAACAATTGTGTAAATCCCAGTCAGGAGTTTAAGTTAGGTTAGCATTCAGATTTAAGAAATTATGGTGACGGGGGAAAAAGCTGCTCTTCATGCTGTTTGTGATTTTTACGCTTCAGTTTGGCTCCGTAAACTTTGTGCTGACCCGAGTTTACTGCGTATTTGACTATAAAAACATGATTGATGATGATTAATCATAAAAACATGATTAATCTTTTTGTTTCCTTTGTGGCCGCTAGCTCACGAGCTGCTACACAGCCCAGGCTAACTTGTGCAGTTTGGCATTGACAGAGAAAGACAGAGGAATTTAATACAGCACCACTTAAATATTTCTACCAGCTACACTAGTTATCTTTTCTGAAATAGGTAGTACCCCCGTGCTTTTATTATTTTTACGTGCAGTTCTACCATTTTGTACTTGATTATATACTTGGTTTAAAAAGAAATCTTCAACTTCTTATTCTTAAATCAACAAATCCTACAAACAACATATTAGGGAAGTGAAATATTGCATTTCGAAATCATTTAGCATAAGGAAACTGTATTTGAAACGTTCACATCTTTATTGCATTGAAATGTTTTTCTTAACTGAAATAAAAATAAAAATGAGAGTTTGTAAAAAAAAAAAAAAAAAGAACAACTAACAAGTGTTCATAAAATTAACTGAATTTATAGCTTAGTTTATGGTTGTGTCTGGCATTATATAAAGTTTAGTTTCTTTCCTCGCTCTGCCGCATTATGTCGGCAGACAGCAGGTACCTCAGTCAGGTGTTGCAGTCCGTCCACACCTATCATGCCAGCTACAGTTGGGAGAAAGTGCCAAAGTTCAATTTGAGATAACTTTGAATATGACTGCAATTTAGATAAAAAGAAATGTCTTGTAGTGAAAGGAAATAAGTGACATTATTAAAGGGTAACAAACCCACAAATAGGTGATCACTTCTGTTCGCCAATTCACATTCAGTCTAGTTCAGTCAGTGTCTTAAGTGATAGCTAAACACTTAAAACACTGTGCATTGCACCAACTTTCAGCAGCTGCGATTTATAGCTGTTCTGTTTTAAATGAATACATAAAAAAAAAAACATTGTCAATTTCTGGGATTTATTTTTTTACTTTTCTACTATTTCAGTCTTGCCCCATATTATGTAACTCATCTTACAAAACAGACTTAAACTAGAACTGAAACCAGCATTTAAAATAATAATAATAATAATAATTTATCAAACAAATGGTAAAAAGTACCTAAAGCTAAAATAGAATTGAAAATCTAAAGTCAAAACTAAATATTAAGACTAATAAAAACTGCAAACCTATTAAAACATTGGATTGGAGAATAATGCACAACCATAGTAGCCTGGCAGCTTCGCTTCATGCTGCTGACTAAAATAACACTAATGAAATATATAATAGTCCTTTCTGCAGAAGTTGAAATAATTTGATTTCCAGCTCTATTTCTGTCCAGATCTTACTCTGTAAAGGTGACAAAGTATTTTAGTACACTCCATTTGAATATGGTGCATTAATTTAGATCTGTTATTACATAAGAATCATATTTTTATGCGAATTGACAAAGTTAAGTTAAGCGTGACTTGACTTTGAACAAGGCAGTTCGAAGTGCTTTACTCCACTAAACATTATACAGTAACCAACAAGCTATAAACTTTAAGTGTTACATTAGCAATAAGTATCCAATATATCGATCAATGAGCCAATTACTAGGAATCAAAGGCAACTCTAAACAGGTGGAGTTTTAGCCTTGATTTAAAGGACCTCAGTATTTCAGCATCTTTGTAGTTTTCTGGATGTTTGTTCTACATTTGAGGAGAATAGAGACTCTATGCCGCTTCTCCATAATTTGGTTCTGGAAAAGATACCAAATAGATAATAAAAAACTGGCAATTGATGCTTCTTTTTTTTGCTTTTTCCTGTAGTCATGGAGCTGGTGATCCGCCGCTACCGTCCCTCAGACAAGGACACGGTGCGGCGCCTGTTCAGTAGCGGCATCAGGGAGCACATCGGCCCATGTTTTCAGAATGCCATGCTTAGCCCTCTACACCTCACTATTACTCTGTCTCTGGGTTTGGTTGGCTACCTCCTCGGCTCTTTGTATACAGCTCTGTTGCTGCCAACAGCCTGGGTGGGACTCATCTACTGCTGCTCCTACTACCTATTCGCCAGGTATGTCGCAATGAAACTTAAGACAGACATGCAGGACATCGACGGGACGTACCTGAGCAGACCGGATGATTGCTTTTGGGTGGCAGAGGCTGAGGTCGACGGGGCAATGCAGGTCATCGGGATGGTGGCTGTGTTGTGTATAGGAAGTGGGAATGAGAAGCACGGGGAAATGTTCCGAATGAGCATCTCGCCAAAGTCCAGGCGGATGGGACTGGGCCGCAGGTTGACTCAGACTGTGATTGATTTCTGTAAGGAGCGAGGCTTCTCTAAGTTGGTGCTAGGGACCACCTCCACCCAGATGGCTGCTGTGGATCTGTACAAAAAACTGGGGTTCAAACTTGTCCTCACACACAAAGACGTATACGCTCCCCCCTGGATGCTTGCGTTGGCCCAAGTCAACGTTTTAAAAATGGAAAAACTTTTATGAAGCTAAAACAGTGTAGGGTTTGCTTATGTGTCTTACTTTATACGTCTTAAAGAAAAGCATGTCTTATAAATGGTAGTTTTTCCATTCACGTCGGGACCAAATGCAGTGTGAATAATGTGTGACATCAGAGAAAAAGTAATGAAAGGATTTAATATGTGAAGGTGTGAGGATATAAAATGACAATATTTATGTTATATCAGTCAATCATTTTTGTTTAAAGGTGGGGATAACATTTTTAAAAATTATGCTTTTTCAGTCTGATTACGATGCATTCACCATCATTATGTTTGGTTGTCTCTAAATTAGAACAATAGAAAGTAGTTCTAATTTCTTGTTTACACTTGTTAAATGTTTAGTGCATGAAAAATGATCAGTTTACTCCACTCCACCTATTGAATATTATTGAGTGTGTTATTGATTTGACCTATTTCCACTAATTGTTTTTATAACAATCAGTTTTGTTCTCCTGAAAAAAAGTCTTCACTAAATCTAAACTAAAGATTATTCTTTCTAATATGTTGTTTTATTTGTATTTTTTGTTTAATTTAGTAATAGAATGAGTCAAAAACATTTCAGTAAATGAACCTTGACCCTTCTACCGTTTGTCCTTTCTTTCATTCCTTACCTCTTTTACGTTAGACCTCACCACTCACCTTCAACCGCTCTGTCTCTTTAGATTAATCAGCCTGACCTAAAACTACATTTCATAATGTTGGCCCGTTGAGATTTTAGTTGAACTATCACAATTAAATCAAAACATTGGCACTGATGTGTGCATTTTTGGTTTCAATGAGATCTTACAGTTATACAATAGGCATAATGCCACAGTTTTTAACTGTTTTATTGATGCATCAAAAGCGTTTGATCATGTAAATTATGAAAATGTGTTTAATAAATTGCTTGTAGAGAAAATCTTAAATATTTTTTAAGAATCTTAGTGTATTGATATGCTCACCAGTTTTTTGGGGAAAATTCTGTATCATCTTTTTATGTGGGTAAAGTGTGCAACAAGGCAGCATCTTGTCTTCTTCGCTTTTTAACGTGTATATGGATGATTTATCTAAGCTGCTGAATCAATGTGAGACTGAATTTCAGGTTGGCAACAGAACCATCAACCACCTGATGGATGCTGATGATCTTGTGATTCTCTTTTTGTCTGTATAGTGCTGGTCTGCAGCAACTGCTTTGCTTTCAGTATGAATTGGAGTGTGATATTAAATATAATGCAAAAAAGTGGAATGTCATGGTTGTCAGGAACAAAGAGGACAATAAATGATCTTTCTCTGACTTCACAGTGAAGTCAGAGAAAGGTTGGGACATTACATACTCCAATGCATACTGCCCACCTGCGGAGGCATTATAGAACAAGCAGAAAGCTTGAACTTTGAAACCTTTTGTACAGATCTATACTGCAGCTGATCCAGAATGCTGCTGCTCGCGTTCTCACTAAAACCAGGAAGATAGAGCACATAACACCAGTTTTAAAGTTCCTACACTGGCTCCCTGTAGCTCAAAGAATAGACTTTAAAATACTGTTGTTAGTTTATAAATCACTGAACGGCTTAGCACCACAATACATTAAAGATCTGCTTTTATTGTATCAACCTTCCAGACCTCTCAGGTCTTCCGGTTCTGGTCTGCTCTGCATCAGAACCAGAACCAAACGAGGAGAAGCAGCTTTCAGCATCTATGCACCACAAATTTGGA